>NC_141543.1:31200000-31500000 GCF_021556685.1 Rattus norvegicus | reverse complement strand
ATGGCTCAGTAGATAAGAGTGCATGCTCCACAGGCAGGATAATCTGTGTTTGAATCTATAGCACCCATGTAAAATACAAGTGGAAGGGGAAGCCCTTGGTCCTGCCAAGACTGAACCCCCAGTGAATGTGATTGTTGGAGGGAGGGTGGTAATGGGGGAAGGATGGGGAGGGGAACACCCATACAGAAGGGGAGGGGAGGAGTTAGGGGGATGTTGGCCCAGAAACTGGGAAGGGAATAGCAATCAAAATGTAAATAAGAAATACCCAAGTTAATAAAGATGGAGGAAAAAATACAAGGTACCACCATGCACCTGTAGCCCCCAACACTGTGAGGGACAGAGATAGGGGCATCACTTGCCCTTGCTGCTAGTCAGCCTAGATCCAAGTTCAAGGAGAGACTTGTCTCAGAGGAGGGAAGCGGAGAATAACAGAGCAGGACACCAGATATCTTCCTCTGGTCTCCATGCAAATGTGTACCATACACATCGTATATACCATAGGAATGTGCACATACTTACACACACACACACACACACACACACACACACACACACACACACTAATTGAACAATACATCATACACATAAAACAAATACACCCACACAGAGAAAAGGGTATGTTAAAAGTGATGACTTTGTCTCTGCACATATAATATTGTTACTTACTGTATTTGCTGTCTAGTCATATATAGCCCTATATAGTCATGTGGCATTGGGACGGATAGGAATTCTAAAGATGAAGAGGCCAAAAGAGAACATCCATGAGTCTGAAACTGTATATTTTTGTCATGCCAGAACCAACCCCAGAAAATAAGTTTGCCGATTTCTTGCTGTCATTGCTCATGTCACGTCACTTTCGTGTCATGTCTGTTTCCAGTCAGGAACCAAATGAACGTTTGGGGATAAAGTGTCCATTACAGCTGGAAAGATGAAGGAAGGCATGATGAGAAAGAAACAGACAGTGCTTTGCACAACAAAGATAACAGCAGTGAGGCAGCAGTGCTGTGCCGTTCCGTTGTTGATGACTGGGGAAGCTATGGCCGTTTGTGACAGCATTATCTTCACACCCAGCCTCTGCCCATGTAATCAGAAGGCAAATAACTCCAGCTCTTGACTCCGTGGATGACCAATGAGTGAGAATCTCTGCCATTTCATTGTTCAAGATTGAGTTTACGGTATGCTAACTCCTCATTTCTATTTTGAAAACTAAAATAGGTCTGAAAGCAATTAGACATGGACTTGTCATCAAACGGAATTTCATTTAGTGCTAATCAACTAATTACCAATCAAAATGGATTCAAGGCCCCAAGCTTCCCTTGCATACTGGTACTGAATAATTTTCAATTTGCAAAGATTTCTTTCTTTAAATATACTGGTACAGTAGATCAAAAATTATGAACTGTGGTATAATGCTATCAGAAAGACTTTGGATGCTCTGTAATCCAAACTTGAACCATGAGGACTGGAGTGGTCCTGAAGATAGCGAATGGAGCAGGAAAACATTATTCTAACAGTTACTATAATTAATAAATGCTTCATTCACCTAGAGTCTATAAGAAAGGATTACTTTTTAAATGAGGTTGGTAGACAAAGGAGAATAGACAACATTTTATCTTTGTATGCTATAATAATTTCAAATACAAACCAAGCCACATTATTTCCCAGACAAATTGGAGCATGCACAAACTACTGAATTTATTATGCCTTCAGCATCACTCCATCCATAGTTGTAAGGTTTATGATGATAGTTTGTCAGTGTTGGACACCAGCAGTTTATCTGGTTGTTCCACAAAATTGTTTTTACAACAAATTATACAGCATGAGGTCCATAACACTCTATGCGGGATGGACTTTGCACAGCCTTAACAATCATAGAGTAAAAAAATATCCTTCACCATCTTCTGTTGAACAAACACAGATACTTAATAAGGAATTATGTATTTAAGTTCATTAAGGAGTAGACTAGAAAGCAAGCCTATTGTAAACAATTCTCTACAATGATTTTTTCCTGGAAACAATGAACAGTTCAGGTTCTGTGGACACATACCTGAAGGAATTGTTCTTTCTCCTCCATGTACCATGAAAGGAGGAAAAGGGCCAGTACTTAGTTAAACATGGAGATGCTTAATAAACCAACTGTATCTATGAAGACAAGCAACTGGTGACAATGAGGTACTACTACACAGAGGTTATAAAAGATCGGATTCTAAACACTAGCAGAGCAAAATAAAATCAGTGGCTAAGCTCAGTAGACATTGCCGTCTCTTGCTGATGGGAGTAAGAACTAGTACAATGGCTTCAGGAGATATCTCATGGATGTACTTCAGAACAAAATATGGTATTGTTGAATGATTCACCAAGGGAATTCCTAACATTTGCCCAAGTGAATGGCAAATTTGTTTCTATGCAGAACTCTACACACAGATTTTAATAAAATGTCTATTCATAATTGTGAATAACTGGGAACAACCAAGCTAAATGGCCTGTGTTATTTCCATACAAAACAATGCAGTTCTGCAACTAACGGAGGTGCACATTCAAATCATGATGCAAGTCAGAGGATTCTTGAACACATCTTGCTAAGTGAAACCAATCATCTTTTTTTTTCATTTTAATTTTTTGTTGGATATTTTATTGATTTACATTTCAGATGTTATCCCATTTCCTGATTTCCCCTCTGGAAACCCCCTATCCCATCCTCTTTCCCCTGCTTCTATGAGGGTACTCCCCTACATCCCAACCAATCCTGCCTCCCCCCCCCCTAGTATTTCCCTACACTGGGGCATCGAGCCTTCACAGGACCAAGGGTCTCTCCTCCCATTGATGTCTGTTAAAGGCCATCCTTTGCTACATATTCCGCTGGTGCCATGGGTCCCTCCATGTGTACTCTGGTTGGCAGTTTAGTCCCTGGCAGAACTATGAGAGGATCTGACTGGTTGATATTGTTGTTCTTCCTATGGGGTTGCAAACCACTTCAGCTCCTCCAGACCTTTCTCTAACTCCTCCATTGGGGATCCCATGCTCAGTCCAGTGGTTGGCCTCAAGCATCTGCCTCTGTATTTGTCAGACTCAGGCAGAGCCTCTCAGGAGACAGCTATATCAGGCTCCTGTCAGCAAGCACTTCTTAGCATCCACAATAGTGTCTGGGTTTGGTGTCTATATATGGGATGGATCCCCAGGTGGGGCAGTCTCTGGATGGCCTTTCCTTCAGTCTCTACTGCAAACTTTCTCTCCCTCCATATATTTCCCCTTGAACATTTTGTTTTTCCTTCTAAGAAAGACAGAAGTTTCCATGCTTCAGTTTTTCTTCTTCTTGACCTTCATGTAATCTGGAAATTGTATCTTGGGTATTTCAAGCTTTTGGGCTAATATCCACTTATCAGTGAGTGCATACCACGTGTGTCTTTTGTGACTCAGTTACCTCACTCAGGATGATATTTTCTAATTCCATCCATTTCATGAAGTCGTTGTTTTTAATAACTGAGTAGTATTCCATTTTATAATCATCTTTCAAAAGCTGAATCCTCCCTAAATCCCCCTCTGTGGCTTTCTGTAAAAGGTAGAGTACAGAGCATTATAGATCAGCACACTTACCATGGGAGTGAAGGAGACAGAAGAGAGATGACAGTTGGAGATAGGGAAAATTGTTCTCAGGATCCTGTCATGATCTATATATGACATTATACAGTCCCCAAAGTGAACCTTAGTGTAAGTTATAAACTATAGTTCACAATATCAATACAAAGAACAATACAAATTCATCAGTTTCAAAAAATGAACCCTATTGATAAAAAATGCTAATTACAGGCAAAATAAGGACAAGAAGAATGCTCATTCCTTCATTCTGCTCCAAACTTTGTCTCCATATCTCCTCTTAGAAGGAATGGCCACTCAGAGTCTGGTCCAAATACAGCCACCAAACCCAGACAATATTGCTGATGTCAAGAAGTGTATGCTGATAAGAGCCTGATATAGCTGTCTCCTGAGAGACTCTACCAGAGCATGACAAACACAGAGGCAAATGCTCACAGCCAACCATGAACTGAGAGCAGAGTCCCCATTGGAGGAGTTAGAGAGAAGAAAGGAACTGAAGGGGCTTGCAACCCCATTAAAACATCAATACAAGCCAACCAGAGCTCTCAGAAATTAAATCACCACCCAAAGAGTACACACGGACAGACCCATGACTCCAGCTGCATATGTAGCAGAGGATGTCCTTGTTGTGCACCCATGGGAGGAGAAGCCCTTGGTCCTGCCAAAGCTGGACACCCCAGTGTAGGGGAATGTCAGGGAAGGAAGACAGGAAGGGGTGGGTGGCTGGTCAGGGACACCCTCACAGAAGAAGGGGAGGGGAAATGGGATAGGGTGTTTATGGACAAGAAACCAGGAAAAGGGATAACATTTGAAATGTAATAAAAAATATCCAATAAAAAGTTAAGAACAAAAAGAAGACTATATAGGAAACTCTGTGCACTGTCTGTTCAATTTATAGGTAAATCTGAAGCTCTGCATAATGGCGAGAGGAGCAAGCAAAAACAGCCAACACACTACTTTGTCCTGTGAGCTGTGATCTATTGATTCCTATCTAAGGAATGGAAACATGTAAAAGCATGTGGGATGTGTCAGATTTATAGTCATGTTTGTGAATCTCCTTTGAGAAAAATCCACTCAATATGCCTTTTAATTTTTTTGTTTAGAAAAGTAGCCTCAAAAGAACACTCTTGACAGTCAGCATTCATATCAGACTTATCCACTATACCATATACATTTCAATAATACGACTGCATCCTTTGGGAGATCTCTTTACAGCCCAGGAGAGTCCCTGACCTGAAGAGCTTTATCTCAAGTAAAGCAAACTTTGAAGATATTTTACCCAGATGGGAATATTCCCCCATGTGATAATACTGTTATGACTTTTTTAATAGTCTCATTGTAATTTTGACTTCTTTGGTTCTCAACTGTTATATAACCATTATTAGCATGGAATATAAAAAAATTCTAATGTGTTTTAGAAAATATGATAAAATTAAACTTCATATTATTTTTAAAAAGATGCATGAATTTTAATGTTTGAGTATTTTGTCTGCATATACTCATATGTACCATTTACATGGCTTGTGCCCGTGGAGGCCAGAAGAGGGTATCAGATTCTATTGAACTATGGTTAGATATTGTGAGTCACCATATGGTTACTAGGAATTTGTCCCAGGTCTTCTGGAAGGCCAACCACTGTTCTTAGATGCTGAACCACCTCTCCAGTACAAACTTCTCGTTCTTGATAATTTCACACAACAGGAATGTTTATTGCATTTTCAGATATGAATGAAGTTTTTATTCAATATAATATTCATATTCTTGGTAATCATGTCATAACCAATTTTAATTTTTTATAACAACAGCATAGTATATCTTATATACCTGGTGGCAATACCATAACCTAGTTTATTTTCTTGGTAAAAATACCATAGCCTAGTTTATATTCTTGATAACGATACCATAGTCTATTGTATACACTAAGTAACACTACCATAGCCTATTTTATTTTCTTAGTAAAAATATCATAATAGAAAATCATATATTCAATGGTATCATCATTGTTCTAGATGTTAAATTGTTTTCCCTATGTTTCAAAATTTTTGCAAAGAAAATGTAACTGAAGTCACGAATATAGTGAATAATAGATGACATAATGTCTATAAAAGTAGAGCTGTCCTTTTTGAAAAGTTGGCTTTTTACTCTAAAATTGAACTGATAATGTGTTGCCAGTCAAGAACAAGAAAGTTAGCTAGCTCAGCATTCTTCCACTGCTAAATGATGTCAGATGTACAAAAGCCTTTATTTCTTTAGGGCCATATTCTGAGAACTGTTACAAGCTTATTTCTTTTATTTTTATGTCACTTTCAATGAAGAATACCATCCCTCAAAATGACAAAATAATAGAAAGTCAACCAGTTTGCTTAAGGATCATATTGTTTAGCCTCTAGGAGTAGGATACCCAAGTGAAAATGAAAGACTTAATTTCTCAACATCTGTATATATCAGCTAATTTCTTTCTATAAAAGACTAGAAATATTTATCATCTCACTTTCTGTAAGTATACCAATTAGCACTTGAAATGAGATCGTGCTGTGGTGGTGATATGTGGCTCAATGAGTGAGTGTTTATCAAAAATATGTGAGCCCCTAAGTTTCATATGGAGATAAGGAAAGAGTGAGAAAGTCTCTCTCTCTCTATCTCTCTCTCTCTCTCTTTCTCTCTCTCTCTCTCTCTCTCTCTCTCTCTCTCTCTCTCACACACACACACACACACACACACACACACACATGCACGCGAAGGGGTCAGGGGTGAGTAGGGACTATAGAAAAGGGAGATATGAAAATAGCAAAAAAAAAAAACGGAGAGAGAAAGAAAGAGAGAATGAGAATTATCTTTTAAATAGAAGCAGGCACATTATGAATTTCCCAAATAATCTGCTCTTAAGGAAGTATATTCTTTAGAATAGTAACAGAGAGATCACCTACACCAGGTATTTGCTCATACAATGACACAATGTTGTCATATTAAAAAGAAACACATGAATACCTCAAGGTGAAATATATTGAGAGGCCTCCATGCCATATAACCGCACTATGTCCCAACAGTTCTTCATTCTGCTTTTTAAGTGTGGGAGGAAGGCAAGTACAAATCAGAGCTTGCAAGGCGAATCTTGGCTTGGTATTTTGCTAATTTAATGTTCAGCATCTGGTCTACCTGCTGCTCTGCATGAGCCTTGGTAATCTGACACTGATCGTGGAACACTGATAGCAAAATAATGAGTCAACTTCAGATTGAAATTCCTTGCTGGTGCTAGCATCATTCAAGCTTATTAAAACCAGTCAGTAATAACTAACCAAACTTTTGCTTTTGAACTATTTTAACAGATGGCTGTTATAGATCTTCATAAGCTCACACATAGTGATCATTTGCATTTTCTTGTCTTCGTAGTAAATAATTGCCAAGGATCGGATCTTCACTTGTATTCCCCTTGTGATAACTCTCCAAATTGAAATTTCAGCCTCGATGTTTTCCACTTTATGGCAGCAAGATCAGAAACAGAAATAATTAAATGTGGACTAGAGGCATATACAGTTTCCAACCTACACCTTGGAAACCCAAGTTGCCTTAGGAAAACTCTCCATTTCTTCAACTGTAAAATATGAGATCTTTGTGTTTGCCAAAGCAAGCATCTGCTTATATAAGACAGTTTTTAAGCTATAAAAAAAAATCTGAGGCAAGGGTGTAACATTTTTAATAGCTGCAAGGCCTTTTAATAGGTGCAAATAGATAAACAATTATAATAAAGTCATACTTCTGAGGTAGGTGCAGTATAAGACCAAGCTTGTTAATGTCTCAGCACAATATAAAAGCCATTCTAAATCTGGGAAGCTTTGCTAAGAGGACTGACTAGTCTGATGTGCTACACTTCACCCACATAGAACTGAGTCCAATTATTAAATACTTTCCTCTTCTTTGTCTAACATAGTCTACCTCCAGAAATAATCAAAATATTTTACTCTTATCGACAGTGCCTCCTTTAAATAAAGAATAATCACCGCTGTATAAAAGAAAGATGATGTCTTCATATTTAACAGAAACATAAAAGCCTATATTCTAGACATGTAGTCAATTTCTTATAATTTTCATTTGTTCCAAAAAGAAAAATATCAAGTGTCAAATCCAAGAGTACTACTTATCATTTGAAGAAATAACCAAACTAGATAGCATATAACTAGCTTCATAATTAAACAGCCACTCAGTAATACTATAACCAAAACTGCCCAGTAAAGTTCTTAATTGAATCATAGATCCTGTGCTTCTTAGGTTCCAAGAAAAAGCAAAGTTACACTGTTGCACTCAATGCTTTACATTAACTGACCTAATACTGACTTCAATGATGTGTCTTTTTCCTGCTCTGTATTGATCTATTTTGCTCTGACTCCTGGTTTGGTCATCTGACTTATCCGGTCATTGAGGTATCAGTCAATGTGTTCCAAAGAGAACACAAACTTGAGAACACATTCTGAGTTTTTCATAATGCCTAACACAACTGAGCTGTTTTACTCCCAGAACCTTGCCGCCACCAAGTAAGGAAGACTAAGGCATTCTGAAAACAAATTTTGAGCAGTTCTGGATAAATTTAAACTCTTCAATCTAAATCCATCCTGATCTAAATTGTTATTTCCAAAATTACAAATGTAGGACCTAAGACAGTTCAGGCAAACTACAGCCTGTACTGACATGATCACTGTATCAGCCTATAGACTCACTCAAAAAAATGTGCCTGTCTTTTAGATACTTTTTCATTTTGCAGTTGTTATAGTTGGCAATAGTTAATAATTAGTACACTTAATTCTCTTCTTAAAATCTTTCCAAAATCATATTAATCAACTAATATTTTGCAAATTATTCTGAGTATGTGGAAACTTAAATGATGTAAAATTTAACACAGCCTGAAATTTGCCAACCCAGAAATGTCCTCCTTATTTTCTTGCTACTGCCAATAGTCGTTTTCCATACATCTAAATCTCTACTACATGTTTTTCAGTCCATTTTAAAAACATTTATGGGGAATGCACATGCACACACACGCACACACACACACACACACACACACACACACCATGGTGCTTGTGAAGGCTAGAGGTAACTTTTTATTATTATTATTCTCTATGTATTGAGCAAAAAACTAACAGAACAGGGAGGAAAATAAGTAACTTTTCAAAAGTGATGATCTTTACCAGATCACAAGCTAGAATGAGTTTTCCATTAGAGTCAGTTCTCAAAAATTATCAAGATGTGCAAAAGCAAGATTCACATGATGAAGTCTGGATTATATAATGAGGATATTGTGAAAACAAATCAAGGCTGCAGACAAAGCATCTAAAAATATTGTTGCAGTTATACCGTGGACACAACGATGTTCTTCTACAAAAGTAGATCTTACATACAAACAAAGAAAGAACATGAGACTATATCCTGAGGCATACCAGAAGATCTGGTGCACTCAGAGCATTTGGTAAGCACCCTCCCAAATGCCCCTGGGTGCCCAGTAGACCCAGATACCCATCACACACCAAACCCCCCACTGGTGAATACCAATCCCTTTCTGCCTGGTTCTTTCTACTAGCTAGTCTGTTCCCTGGAAGACACCATATCCTGAGGCATACCAGAAGAACCACTGTTCTCAGAGCATTTGAAACCACATCCTGAAGCATCCCAGGAAATCTGCTGTTCCCAGGACACCACAGCTTGAAGGCATCCTAGGAGTTCCTGGGCAACTGGGCAACCCAACTGACACCACAGTCTGAAGACCTTCCAGGGGCTCTGTGGCACGGAATGCTATCGACCCAAAAGACTGAAAGCCGCCCTGGTATTTGGCTACAAACAGGGAAACAGAAACCATAGGCCAAAGGCCATCCTGAAGAACAACATCACACAGGACAACAGTTTGACTGCTCCTCGGAAGATCCAACTGTCTGAAGCCCTCCCAGAAGATCTACTGCAGCCAGGGTAACAGATGAGCAACTTCTCTGCCCCACCTTCTACTTGGAAAGCCCCACAGGAGATCTTCTATAGTAAGGGCTACAGGCCTACCATGAGAGCTGTTGTAACCCAGGGACAAAAGAGGCAGACTCAAGAGTCACTGAGACCAGCAAACACCAAAGAAAACAATATGACAAGAGGCAAGTGCAAGAGCATAAGTAACAGAAGCCAATATATATATGGGCAACATCAGAACCCAGTTCTCCCACTACAACAAGCCCTGAATACATCAACACACCTGAAAATCAGGAAGCTAACCTAAAATCCTATCTCATGAAGATAATAAAGTTCTTTAAGGAGAATATAAATAACTCACTGAAAGAAATACAGGAAAACACAGGTAAACAGGTAGATACCCTTGAAGAGGAAACAAATAAATCCCTTAAAGAAAATACAGGAAAAACACAATTAAACAGATGAAGGAATTACATAAAGTGGTCCAAGAACTAAAAGTGGAAGTAAAAACAATAAAGAAAACAAAAATGGAGACAAACATGGAAATGGAAAACCTAGTAACAAAGGTCAGGAATAACAGATGTAAGTATCTCCAACAGACTACAAAAATAGAAGAGAGAATCTCAGGTGAAGAAGATACCTTAGAAGAGACTGACACAACTGACAAACAAAATTCAAAACATGAAAAACACCTAACCCAAAATATCCAGGAAATTCAAGACATAATGAAAAGATCAAATCTAATGCAAAAGTAGACCTGTCAGAATTACACCAGACTTCTCAACAGAGACTATGAAAGCCAGAAGCACCTGGACAGAGGTCTTGGAGACCCTAAGAACATAAATGCCAGCCCTGGCCATTATACCCAGCAAAACTCTCAACAACATAGATGGAGAAACCAAAATATTACAGGACAAAACTAAATTGAAACACTATCTACCTACCCATCCAGCTCTACAGAGGAACCCAGAAGGAAAACTCCAAAACAAAAAAAGTACCAACAACAAAGAAAAGACAAGATATTAACACAACAAAACCAAAAGGAGAGAACCACAAACACATAAATCCGCATATAAAAAATATAACAGGAAACAACAGTCATCTGTCTTTAATATCTCTCAATATTAATAGACTCAGCTCACCTATTAAAAACCATAATCTACCCAGTATAGGGGAATGCAGGGGGAGGGGTGGGAGGTGGATGGGGAGGGGAACACCCTTATAGAAGAAGGGGAGTGGGAGGGATGGGGGCTTATGTCCTGGAAACCAGGAACAACATTTGAAATGTTAAAAAAAAAAAAAAAAAAAAGCTAACAGACTGGATACGCAAGAAGCACACCTCAATAACAAAGACAGACACTATCTCAGTATAAAAGGATGGAAAAAATCTTCCAAGCAAATGGTCCCAAGAAACAAGTTGGAGCTGCCATCCTAATAACCAGTAAAATAGACTTTCAACCAAAAATTATCAAGCGTGATGAGAAAAAACACTTCATATTCATCAAAGGGAAAATCCACTAAGGGAAAGTCTCGATTCTAAACATCTATGTCCCAAATGCAAGGACACCCACATTCATAAAAAGAAACTTTAATAAAGCTCAAAACATACATTGAACTCCACACAGTAAAAGTGGGAGACTTCAAAACCCCACTCTCACCAATGGACAGGTCATTGAAACAGAAAGTAAACAGAGACATAGTGAAACTAATAGAGGTTATCAACCAAATGGATTTTACAGATATCTATAGAGCATTGCACCCTAAAACAAAAGAATACACCTTCTTCTTAGCACCTCATGGTACATTCTCCAAAATTGATCATATAATTGGTCACAAAACAACGCTTAACCAATACAGTAAGATTGAGATAATCGCATGCATCCTATCAGACCACCATAGCCTAAGGCTGGTCATCCATAACAGCAAAAGCAACAGAAAGCCCACATATACATGGAAAATGAACAACACTCTACTCAATGATAATTTGGTCTGGGAAGAAATAATGAAAGAAATTAAAGACTTCCTGGAATTTAATGAAAATGTTGACACATCATACCCAAATTTATAGGACAAAATGAAAGCAGTGTTAAGAGGAAAATTTGTAGCACTAAGTGCCCAGGTAAAGAAACTGGAGAGATCTTACAGTAGCAACTTTACAGCACACCTGAGAGCCCTAGAACAAAAAGAAGCAAGCTCACCCAAGAGGAGTAGGAGGCAGGAAATAGTCAAACTTGGGGCTGAAATCAATCAAATAGAAACAAAGAGAACAATACAAAGAATCAACAATGCCAAAAGCTGATTCTTTGACAGAATCAGCAAGTTAGATAATCCCTAGCCAAACTAACTAAAGGGCCCAGAGGCAGTTTTAAAATTCACAAAATCAGAAATGAAAAGAGATGTAAGAACAGAAACACAGGAAATTCAAAGAATCAACAGATCCTACTACAAAAGCCTATACTAAACAAAACTGGAAAATCCAGATGAAATGGATGATTTTCTAGACAGATACGACATACCAAAGTTAAATCAAGAGCAGGTAAACTATTTAAACAGGATGATATCTCATAAGAAAATAGAAGAAATCATTAAAAACCTCCCAACTAAAAAAGCACAGGGCCAGAGGAATTTAGTGCAGAATTTTACAAGTCCTTCACAGAAGATCTGATACCAATATTCCTCAAACTATTCCATAAAATAGAAACAAAAGGAGCATTACCTAATTCAGCCTATGAAGCCACAATTACTCTAAACCACACAAGGACTCAATCAAAAAATAGCACTTCAGACCAATCTGGCTTATGAATATTGATGAAAAAATACTCAATAAAATTCTTGCAAACTGAATCCAACAACACATCAAAACCATCATTCACCATGATCAAGTAGACTTCATGCCAAGGATACAAGGATAGTTCAATATACAAAAATCCATTAATGTAATCCACTACATTAACAAAGTCAAAGAAAAAGACACATGATCAACTCCTGAGATGCAGAAAAATCATTTAAAAAAATACAACACCCCTTCATGTTAAAAGGATTGGAGAGATCAGGAATTTAAGACCCATACCTAAACATAATAAAAGCAATTTACTGCAAACTAATAGCCAATACCAAATTAAATGAAGAGATGCTTGAAACAATCCCATTAAAATCTGGGACAAGACAAGTAAGCCCACTCTCCCCATACCTATTCAATATAGTACTCGAAGTGCTAGCTAGAACAATAAGATAACAGAGAGAGATCAAGGGGATACAAGTTGGTAAAGAAGAAATAAAGGTATCACTATTTGCAGATGATATGATAGTATACATAAACAGCCTCAAAAATTCTACCAGAGAACTTCTCTAGAGAATTCTACCAGAGTTGATAAACAACTTCAGCAGAGTGGCCAGATATAAAATTTATTCAAATAAATCAGTGGCCTTCTTTTATATAAATGATAAATAGGCTGAGAAAGAAATTAGGGAAACAATTCTCTTCACTGTAGCCACAAATAATATAAAATATTTTGGGGTAACTCTAACCAAACTAGTGAAAGATCTGTATGACAATAAGTTCAAGTCTCTCAAGAAAGAAATTGAGGACAATCTCAGAAAATGGAGAGATCTCCCAGGTTCATGGATTGGCAGAATTAACATTGGCCATCCTACCAAAGGCAATGTACAAATTCAATGCAATCCCCATCAAAACCCAACACAATTCTTCAAAGACATGGAAAGAGCAATTCTCAAATTCATCTGGAAAGGAAAAAAAAAGAAAAGAAAAAAGAAAACAAACCAAAACAGAATAGCAAAAACAATTCTTAACAACAAATAACAGACTCAAAGACCGTAGATGAAATGCCCTACAGTGTGGAGAGGGAACTTGTACAACCCACCTCCAGCAGAAAGACAGGGCATAAAGTTTGGGATGGAGTTGCTAGCTCACAGACAAAACTCTGACCCACAATTGTTCCTGTCTGAAAGAACTGTAGGGATGGAAATGGAGAAGAGCCTGAGGAAAGTAAGGTCCAGAAACAGGCTCAAAGTGGGTTCCAGCTCAAGGGGGAGGCCCTGAGACCTGACACTATTACTGAGACTATGGGGCACTCACAAAAAGGGACCTATCATGACAGCCCTCCGAAGGAAGAACGCAACAAGCAGCTGAGAGAATCAGATGCAGATATTTGCACCCAACCAATGAACAGAAGCTGCTGACTCCTCTGGTTGAATTAGGGGAAAGCTGGAGGAAGCTGAGGAGGAAGGCAACCGTGTAAGAGAACCAGGATTCTCAGTTAACCTGGACCCTCAAGATCTCTCAGACACTGGATCACCAATCAGGCAGCATAGACCAGCTGATATGAGGCCCCCAACACATATACAGCAGAGAACTAATGAGTCTGGGTTCAGTCAGAGAAGATGCACCTAACCCTCAAGAGACTGGAGGCCCCAGGAAGTTTAAAGTGTAATGAGTGGGGTAGGTGGGGTGTGTCATCCTTGTGAAGACAGGGTGGGCAGGGAGGAGGTGTGGGATGTGGAACCGTCGGAGGGTGGACTGGGATGGAAATAATATCTGGAGTGTAAAAATAAATAAACAAACAAACAGCAAAGCTTTCAGCTGAAGGCAGCAGTCCTTTTAAAGGGACATCCCTGGCAGTCCAATGAGTAGTAAATTTAAGTATATTAATCTCACAACAATGCTGAAGAATGTGATGTCGCAATCAGTGGAGTCTTCCTCAACTAAGATTGCCTCACGTTCCCCAACCTCGTCCACCTCTACTTTCCCTGAAGGCTCCTCTCATAATTAACGTTGCCCAAACTGCTGCTGTACTTTCTACTAGGAGGATTATAAATCTGTCTGGCAAAACCTTTTGGTCGTCCTGCAGCTTTCTTAGGTTGTAAACCTGAACTTTTTAGTGACACTGGTTCTCTTTTGCCCAATCTCAACTCTCTCTCCAGGTTTCCAGGACAATGTTACTATGCTCTTTGTTGGGGGGAGGGCGGTAATGGGGGAGGATGGGGAAGGGAACACTCATATAGAAGGGGAGGGGGAAGGGTTAGGGGGATGTTGGCCGGAAACCGGGAAGGGGAATAACAATCGAAATGTAAATAAGAAATACTCAAGTTAATAAAGATAAAAACAAATTTAAAAAAAAGGAGGAATGTGGAAGAGATCCTTGATTAAAACATTGATATTGTTGGTTATTTTCAGTGCAACAACTTGGATCTCGGTTCTCTCTTTTTAAGGCCTGGAGAGCCTTTTTGCCCTGGAGAGACAAACGAAGTTGTCTGGTATAAAGCTGAAGGCCCCGTGCAAAGCACTGCAGCCTAATTTTCACATCCTTGAGCTTTTCCTCATTCAGTTTGACTGTTGGGAAGTCTGGAAGTTTTCAGCCCAACTGACGAAAACTACAATAAGCTCTCCACATAACCGAACTCCAGCTTGGACTCTGCATCCCCAGCCTTCTCTCCATTTTCTGCTTCTTCTGGAGGGAGAGGCATATACTCCAGTAACTTATCAACAGTTTTCTTAAATGTGTTTCTAGTTTTCCATGCTACCACAAAACGAACTCATCTCTGCCAACAACTTTAATGCCTCCAACTGTGTATCAAGACCTTTCACTTCGGTAGCTAGGGTAGTGAGATCAGGGAGAACTCGCTAACAGAAATGTGTCACAAATCTTGTAGAATGGACATTTTTAGAGAGGAGAGGCACAGCCTGACCCATGCTCTGTAGCCTGTCCACACAGTCAGAGTCTGAGGGGCTGAAGGTCTGCTCCAGGTCAGCCTGTTCTGCCACCAGCTCTAACCAGATGCTGCCTTCCACTCACTGTCTGTAAGCTTTTTACCTCACACAGTATCTTCATGAACAAAACAAACTCTTCACCGGTCTCATGTTCTAGGTCCTTTCTGGATTCAGGGGGTGTGAGCTCCTCCACTTCCTTAGTTAACAAACACTTCATCTGGGAGCATCTTAAAGTTTGTGGACAGGAATTTAACTGCTTGATCTCTAACAAATGTCTTCTCCTTGAAGAATCTGACTAAACAAGGCACTAATGTTCCTTTTACGTCCATCTTAAATATACTTAACAGAGCAGTGTTCACCAAATTAAATTCTGCAGAGCCATCGGTCTGCAGAAGCTGGGTCAGTATATCTGCTACTCTTGGAAGGTTTTTCTCCTGTGGCAAACTGAGGCAGCTCTTTAATTGCTTGACTCTTCATCCTCACAGAGGTCTAACTGCATTGACAGCAGAATCAGACAGCACTGGAAAATGCTTAAAGAATTTTGGTATAAACTGAGCTGCTAATTGTTTTTCTTTGGTGCTGCCGTTCATGCCATCCAGTATCACTTGGTAGGCATCTTTATACTGCCCCACTGCTTGGTGGCATCAGCGAGGATGCTGTAGTTGGGGTACAGCTTCTCCACCTTCGGCATGCAGAGCGCCAAGTTTGCCCACCACGTTTTTTGGTACCACAGCGGTGGTATTTAAGCCATTGACCACACTATTATCTAGAGACAGCATTCAGAAATTGAGTCTCTCCTTATATCAAGTAGGTCCTGAGGATCAAATGTATTTATAAGACATCAACTGCACAAAAACAACTGACTGGAGTCCAAATGCCCTTTCCTTACTTCCTTCTCCTATTCTGGTATACATAGCAGTGGCTAGAAAAATGAGAGTCTCTATTTGTCAGCCTTCTTTGCAGCAAGAGATGGCCAGAAAGCACAGATCTTGCAATGACAGAGGAGCAGAAGTTCAGGGGATTCTCTGTTTTCATCACATAAAGAAAAAGAAAAATTGAATTGCAGCCACACTAACAATGATATTACAGGTCATTTAATCGATTCCAGTAGCCATCTCCCTCCATGTATCTTGTGATGGGAGAAAAAAATAAGATTCCAACTGTAATCATTACTCTTGGCCAAGTGTTTCATTGCTTCAACTTCCTTTTGTTTTTTTTTAAGATTTATTTTTATTTTCTTTATGTGTGTGCTTGCCGCATGTACAGTGGTGCCTGCAAAGGCCAGAGAGAGGTGTCATATCCTCTGGAGATGAACTTGCAAGCTGTTGTAAAACATGCAAAATGGGTATTAAGAACGGAACTCGAATCCTCTGGAAGAGCAGCAAGCGCTCTTAACTGCTGCGCCATCTCTCCAACTACTCGATACTTCAGTTTCTAATCATGACTAATAAAAGTCCCAACCTTGTGCTGTTAATCAAGCTAATACCGTCTATGTCCCTGTAGCCGATATCAGACATTGTGTGAGTAATAGCACAATTTCTAAACATAAATCTTGGACTTCAAATTCATAAAAGCAGATCCTTCTAAAATAAGGTCAATTGTTGATTGCAGATTAGTCAGTCCCATATGTAGAAATTGTCTCCTATGAACTATCCTATTTAAGTGTCAAGAAAATCAGAATTAATACATGCATTTCCAAGTGATCGCTTGTCACTTGACTACCAGGTAAATATGAAATAACAGAGAGCAAGACTAATAACTACTTAAAAGGCATAAAACTTTCAGAAAAATAACTTCTCCAAAAGCAGGGCTCCTATCCATCCTTTTACTTCTAAAGCTCTGCTGTCCTCAAGTTGCTCCTAATTTAGAGAATGTTAGGCCTACTACAATGATTCACTGTGAAATTGCGTTGGGAAGCAACTGAAGTAAAATTGCCTTCCCAGATTTTTGTATCATAGAGAAAAAAAAACCTGCTTTGAAGGTAGATAAACAATTCTGAGTCTAAGCACCTAGGGTGATTTTTCATGCTGTCTTTGAAGTTTCCCTTCATATATCAGAGGGAAGCTGCAGTAAAGTGCTTGGTACAGACAATGAAATGTATTAGATGTTCATTAAACTTTTAGTAATTGGTCTTTTTGTGTAGTGCCTCGTATAATTTTAAGCATCCCTTCATAAACTCAGGGAAAGAAACACCACAGTCTGTTCAGCCTGGCTCATATTTAAGTCCAAAGGACACTGGTCACAAACAAAGTAATTTTTAATAATCTATAATTGCTAAGAATTAGGCAATATTGTGGTGAGGGCAGCCATTGATCTTGATGCAATGTCTGACCAGGCTGAAAAAATACAGACTATACTCCCAAGTTCAACAACAGCTAGCTGAGTAAACAGCAGAGATCCCCAATTAGGTGTTTGTTACACCTGCATATAATCTTAATAAGGTGTCGATGTGGTGTCCTCTTAGCCTTCACATTATTTGTAAATGTTAGATTAAGCAAGGAGGCTGTGGTCCATTTGTCAACCTTTGCTTCCAAATGTTCACCACCAGTGAGAAGTGAGCTCATGCATCATCCTTCATATTCACTTCCTCTCAGCAACTTGTTCAGCAGGTTTTGGAGGACTTCCTGCATGGTAGGCATGTGAGATGCAAAGGTTAACAAGAGAAGGCACCTGCCCCCATCATGAGCATTCAATAACCTCTAAAGTTGGCCTTTGAACAAACATGATAGTCAATTAGTCCATTGTAGAGGCTGTGGGAAAGAAATGTTCTACAGCTCAAGATGCTTATTAATATCAAAGTTTCGCCCCTCCCCTGACTTCCAGAAGAAAATGTCTCTAAGCAAATACAGTACTGGAGGAATGGAAGTTGCAGACAAGTTATCTAGACTTTACTGAACTAAGATGATGAACACAAGCAGAGAAAACACAGAGTTATGGATCTTTTAGTGTCTCGGAGCCTGGTTCTGAATTTCCATAGCTCTTTTCCATGAAAGGATTCTGGTAGGCAACCTGAAAGTTTGTCTCATGCTCCTACAAGGAAAGTAGGTTCATCAAGAACAGGAGTTCCAACTAATCCCTAGTAAACCGAAAGCTCCATGCCCAACAGTGGACATTTTATGTGTAGCTACTTTGCAAATACTGAGTGACCAGAAACAAGTGATTAATCTAAACATTCAAATAAATAAATGTGATGCTACATCATGGGGCAGTGCCACTGGTTGAGCAATAAATTTACCATGGAACAAAAAACAGATGTTGACAAAAACTCTTTCCAGAAATCATCTCACATCTTGACCCTTGAACTATAATATAGTTCCAAGTTGTATCTACATGGGGAGGAACCAAGGAGGAACTAGAATTTCCAACAATAGGGGAGGAGATAATGTGGAGGGAATAAGGAAATGATGGGTGGGTAAGTTTTCCAGGCACGTAAAAAAGATCAAGCAAACTTGATATGGGTAGGAGTGAGAAAAGACAGAAAAGTTGAAAAGAAACTTAAATTTAAATCAGCTATGGAACCCTTTTGTGCCTGATTAAAAAACCAGCAGAAAAAGAAGCGATATCAAAGACAATGGTGAGGGCTCATAATCCCAGGCCAAAGCAGGCATATCACGAATCTGTAGAGTGAGACCTTGACTCCAAAGTGGGGAGGCAAAAAAAAATAAAAACAAGTCATTGAAGCTCAATTTTTTTCATGAAAGAATTTATTTTAACTCACTATGGATGATAAAAAGAGAAATGGTATATCAAAAAATGTCCATACTTTGACTTCTCTGAAAAACTTAGATGCAAAAAAAATCGTGGAAGCTCAGTCCAATGGCTTTCTGAAAGGAACACGTGCTCCAGGTAAGTGCAGGCCCTGCCCAATCCCCTTCCCTCATCCTTGGTCTTTCAATAGGACTTGGAACACAAATTTTCTTGTTGTTGTTGTTGCTGTTGTTGTTGTTGTGGTGGTGGTGGTGGTGGTGGTGGTTGTCATTGTTTAACTCTGAGCTTAATAACAGAAAGAAGCACATATTTTAATAGGACACTAATGAAGATCAAGTTAGTTAAAGTTCCAATGGAGTGTAGAACAAGGGACCCACATACATTTTGCCCAAACTAGCAAAATAATACTAATAGTTTAAAATCCATGCCATTCAAGAAGTTTTAATATTTAACTGTATTTATTTTTGTGTGCTTTCATGTATAGACATGTGTGCAGACTTGTATGTGAAAGTCAGAAGACAATGAATGGGAGTCAGTTCTGTCTCTACACCATCTTGGCTCTGGAGATAAAGCTCAAGGAGTCATCTCAGTAGCAGGACATTTACCTGCTGAGCCATTCTGCTTAGCCCAGAAGTGAAACAACAAATAAAATGAACGCCCTGAAACTTAAGTTTTCCATTATCCAACTCTCTTTTTTTTGTTTTGTAAAGAGAATTTTAATGTCATGTAGCCCACTTCTAAGAAGCTATCGACAATAAATTTGATTCAGATGAACACTGCTAAATAATTAAAATAAATCAATAAACTAAGAACAACTAAAAAGTAAAAAAAAAAATCTTTCTTGTAATGTGCATTAAACACCTAGCTCTGCTCGAATGGGTTAAATAAAATTTTATCCTAAATATGTGCTGTTTTCATTCACTTCCACTTGTGTTTTGCTGTGGTTTATGCCTTTGCCTGATGGAAATTAACTTTGTCCTCAAGTCTGACAAAAACTGAGTTTAATAATATGACATGCATCATTACAGTCCATTAAATTAAAAACAAATTAATACTTTATCCTCAAGTGACTCTTACTTTAATCCAGAAGCTCTTATTGCAGGAGATTTATTAAAGGGCCCCGAAGTTGGATTGGTTTAATTTAACTGTTCTTTATTAAGTTTACTGGTCAATGCTTTTTGAGACTTTTCCAGTATATGTACCTAGGATGTAAAAGGATGTGATCTGGTTGATGGAACTGAAGTTGTGAAATCCTTTAAAGCAAAACATTGGTAACATGGAATTGTGAGCAGTTCGATCTCACACGGTCATGATGAATGACCCCAAAGGACCTGAAAATGATTGACAAGGGGAAGGGAGACTTCAGATAACTGAGCACTTTCTGCATTTCAGATGGCAGTTAAAGCTTTCCATTTATTATAGACATTTATAAAGCAGTTAGATAAATATAGGAGATGCTGGCCCTTAATTTAATAGAGGCCTACAAACATTTACTATTGTTGTAATGACCCCCGAAGTGGCCCTACCTCAGGAGTGCCACCCACAGAGCACGGATTGACAAAGTGACTGCTGCAATAGCATGAGGGTATAAGGTTTTTAATCCATGTACGTGGGGTTGCTCATCCATGCAGGGAGAGGCAACCCCGGACCCAAAAAGCACACAACTTTTATTAGTTACAGAGGGCAGACTTCAGCAACAGGATTAGCTAGCCTATTCTCATTGGTGGTACACAGGACAAAGGATCTGCTCGAGGGGCTGTTCTCGGCTCAATTAGTCACTTTCCTCATCTAGCCCTACACCTTGCCTTGGAGAAGCACTGTGAAAGGGCTAAGTTGGCACATCCCTTAGAGGTGGGGTGAAACTGGTTGGTCGGGCAGGGTCAGGATGACGTCTTGCGGTTGTTCTCTGAATTTACCACAGGGAGGGGTAGGGGGTCTTTCCGAGAACAGTTGTATTTGTTTTGTCTTGATTAGCTTAGTCAGAATTGCCTCAATATCTTGATCACCAATACTTTATCATCTCACTGGGCATCCTGACATCAGATGTATCTCTCAGAAAGTCACAAGCTTGTCATAGGCATTCTGACCCCCAGATGTATTCCTCAGTACCTTGTTTTCACAGCTTTGCTTTTTCACATCTATGAAACTTTATTTCTTCACTATCACACTATAAATGCCACCTGACTTTGAACCCAAGACTTCCCTACTTCCAAGGGTATGCTTTGTGAGAAAAAGAAATAGAGCTAGCAGATCAAGAGTTTTTCATATAAATTTAGGCCCAGTAATACAAACCCAGCATGTAAGAGGCTGAGACAGGAGGATGACTGTAAAGCCATACTGAACTTCACGAAGAGCCCATGATTGAAAAAGAAAGAATATTTTTAAAGAGAAAAGCTTACTAAGCACTATTTAATCCTGCTGAATGGCAGCTACTAATCTCAGCTTGAGAACCTAAAGTTAGAGGTACACTCCTGGGAGGGAAAGCTCACTATGGGATGGCACTATAAAGTTCTCTAAAATCTTTGTATGTCCTCTGCAGAGAGCAGTGCTGTATGTCAAAAACCATGTCAGGAAGTCTGGACCATTCCTATGATGCCCATGATTCAACATTTTAAATATATATAATAGATAGATAAATAGAGAGAGAGGGGGGGAGGGACAGAGGGAGAGAAAGGCAATGAATAGCCTCATAACTTACCCATCTTCACCAGCACTCTAAAGCAGATTGTATACACTGGTAAATCTTGTAAAAAGAAATCCTATAACCAAAGAACACCAGTTCCTGGTTGCTTCAATATTTCACCAGGTTTCAGGAAATGCTGTAAATTAGCCCTACTAAACACTCAATTCATTTACCTGGGTATGTGGGTAGGTGAAAGATAAAATAAGGCTGAAACAGATTAAAGGAACAATCAAACAAGATGGACATGGTGGCAGCTTGAAGCAGCAAGGTGACAAGCTGCAGCACTTGCAGACGCAGCTGCACAGCGAGACCAAGGAAGCAGCTACTGGGTAGGACTCTGCACAGACCTCGAAGAGGAGGCAAGGTCTTAACACAAAAAAGAAAAGAAAAAATTCAATTAAGTGAAATTTAAAAGAGCTGCTTCTCCTTAATGGCTTCACATCACCTGTGGATTCACACAGTTACAAACCTACCTTCAAATTTTACTTCCTGCCCACTAGGAGAGGAAAAGGAAAGAAAGAATGAATGAGTGGAAGGAAGGAAGGAAGGAAGGAAGGAAGGAAAAAACTCAAAAATAATATCTTCAGCAAACTGAGCTACTAGCAATATCATTTATCAGAATTTTAAATGGAAACATTATTTTACTTGATGGCAGTGGCCCAGAGAGAGCACATTTACAGAGTCTCGATACCTATTTTCTATACAGATTTCACAATTTCCCTTATTACAATAGCCTGTGCAGGAAGTACGACCTCCTTCTCCGTACATTTCCAACTCCTTGAGGGAATGTTACAATTAATTTTATACAGCCTACTGTTCTTTCCTTTAAATAACAGCTCGTTGCCTTTATGAAGCAGATTACATATTTCACTAAAATTTCCATTTTATTCTTTTATCTGACTATCATTGTCTCATGAGGTGGAGCTAGGTGGCACCATCCCAATTTTATAGATAAAGGCATAAAAGGAATCGTTTTATCAAACCACACAGCTATTCAGAGACATGAGAACTTAAATTTTCTGATATAAGGAATACAATCCAAATTTTTCATTTATTTGTTTTCAAAAGAGAAAAGAAAGAAAGACAATGGCCATTTACAGATTACCTTCTTAAGTTGACTCTCCCTAAAGCATGGGTTAAGAATATATTGTCTGGGGGGGGGGGGAACATACCATTTAGCCTGGGTAACTTTTAAAAGAATAATATAGCAAATTACTAAAGGAACTGACCTAACAGTGGTAGAAGTTCATTTCTGTGTCTCCTAGGTTCAATTTTAGCTAGTAAAATGGTATGTTGACAGAATTTTGTAAGGACAAAATAAAGGCCATTGCTCTAGACTGAATTCATATTGATCACTTCACCCATAGTGAGATGGTATTTAGAGTAAAGGTCGTTGTTATTAACCACTGTTACATTAGATGAGGGAAGGGCTCTCGTGGTAGAATTGGTGCAGTTAAAAAGAGAGGTGGGCAGAACCAGAAGGAAACAGACCGGATAAACAGTTCTCTGCACCCAAATCCCGTGGGAGGGAGAGCTGAACCTTCAGAGAGGCAGACAAGCCTGGGAAACCAGAAGAGACTGCTCTCTACACACACATCTCGGACGCCAGAGGAAAAAGCCAAAGACCATCTGGAACCCTGGTGCACTGAAGCTCCCGGAAGGGGCGGCACAGGTCTTCCTGGTTGCTGCCGCTGCAGAGAGCCCCTGGACAGCACCCCACGAGCAAACCTGAGCCTCGGGACCACAGGTAAGGCCAAATTTTCTGCTGCAAGAAAGCTGCCTGGTGAACTCAAGACACAGGCCCACAGGAACAGCTGAAGACCTGTAGAGAGGAAAAACTACACGCCCGAAAGCAGAACACTCTGTCCCCATAACTGACTGAAAGAGAGGAAAACAGGTCTACAGCACTCCTGACACACAGGCTTATAGGACAGTCTAGCCACTGTCAGAAATAGCAGAACAAAGTAACACTAGAGATAATCTGATGGCGAGAGGCAAGCGCAGGAACCCAAGCAACAGAAACCAAGACTGCATGCCATCATCTGAGCCCAATTCTCCCACCAAAACAAACATGGAATATCCAAACACACCAGAAAAGCAAGATCTAGTTTCAAAATCATATTTGATCATGATGCTGGAGGACTTCAGGAAAGACCTGAACACACTTAGGGAAGCACAGGAAAACATTAATAAACAAGTAAAAGCCTACAGAGAGGAATCGCAAAAATCCCTGAAAGAATTCCAGGAAAACACAATCAAACAGTTGAAGGAATTAAAAATGGAAATAGAAGCAATCAAGAAAGAACACATGGAAACAACCCTGGATATAGAAAACCAAAAGAAGAGACAAGGAGCTGTAGATACAAGCTTCACCAACAGAATACAAGAGATGGAAGAGAGAATCTCAGGAGCAGAAGATTCCATAGAAATCATTGACTCAACTGTCAAAGATAATGTAAAGCGGAAAAAGCTACTGGTCCAAAACATACAGGAAATCCAGGACTCAATGAGAAGATCAAACCTAAGGATAATAGGTATAGAAGAGAGTGAAGACTCCCAGCTCAAAGGACCAGTAAATATCTTCAACAAAATCATAGAAGAAAACTTCCCTAACCTAAAAAAAGAGATACCCATAGACATACAGGAAGCCTACAGAACTCCAAATAGATTGGACCAGAAAAGAAACACCTCCCGTCACATAATTGTCAAAACACCAAACGCACAAAATAAAGAAAGAATATTAAAAGCAGTAAGGGAAAAAGGTCAAGTAACATATAAAGGGAGACCTATCAGAATCACACCAGACTTCTCGCCAGAAACTATGAAGGCCAGAAGATCCTGGACTGATGTTATACAGACCCTAAGAGAACACAAATGCCAGCCCAGATTACTGTATCCAGCAAAACTCTCAATTAACATTGATGGAGAAACCAAGATATTCCATGACAAAACCAAATTTACACAATATCTTTCTACAAATCCAGCACTACAAAGGATAATAAATGGTAAAGCCCAACATAAGGAGGCAAGCTATACCCTAGAAGAAGCAAGAAACTAATCGTCTTGGCAACAAAACAAAGAGAATGAAAGCACACAAACATAACCTCACATCAAATATGAATATAACGGGAAGCAATAATCACTATTCCTTAATATCTCTCAATATCAATGGCCTCAACTCCCCAATAAAAAGACATAGATTAACAAACTGGATACGCAACGAGGACCCTGCATTCTGTGCCTACAGGAAACACACCTCAGAGACAAAGACAGACACTACCTCAGAGTGAAAGGCTGGAAAACAACTTTCCAAGCAAATGGTCAGAAGAAGCAAGCTGGAGTAGCCATTCTAATATCAAATAAAATCAATTTCCAACTAAAAGTCATCAAAAAAGATAAGGAAGGACACTTCATATTCATCAAAGGAAAAATCAACCAAGATGAACTCTCAATCCTAAATATCTATGCCCCAAATACAAGGGCACCTACATATGTAAAAGAAACCTTACTAAAGCTCAAAACACACATTGCACCTCACACAATAATAGTGGGAGATTTCAACACCCCACTCTCATCAATGGACAGATCATGGAAACAGAAATTAAACAGTGATGTAGACAGACTAAGAGAAGTCATGAGCCAAATGGACTTAACGGATATTTATAGAACATTCTATCCTAAAGCAAAAGGATATACCTTCTTCTCAGCTCCTCATGGTACTTTCTCCAAAATTGACCATATAATTGGTCAAAAAACGGGCCTCAACAGGTATAGAAAGATAGAAATAATCCCATGCGTGCTATCGGACCACCACGGCCTAAAACTGGTCTTCAATAACAATAAGGGAAGAATGCCCACATATACGTGGAAATTGAACAATGCTCTACTCAATGATAACCTGGTCAAGGAAGAAATAAAGAAAGAAATTAAAGACTTTTTAGAATTTAATGAAAATGAAGGTACAACATACCCAAACTTATGGGACACAATGAAAGCTGTGCTAAGAGGAAAACTCATAGCGCTGAGTGCCTGCAGAAAGAAACAGGAAAGAGCATATGTCAGCAGCTTGACAGCACACCTAAAAGCTCTAGAACAAAAAGAAGCAAATACACCCAGGAGGAGTAGAAGGCAGGAAATAATCAAACTCAGAGCTGAAATCAACCAAGTAGAAACAAAAAGGACCATACACAGAATCAACAGAACCAAAAGTTGGTTCTTTGAGAAAATCGACAAGATAGATAAACCCTTAGCCAGACTAACGAGAGGACACAGAGAGTGTGTCCAAATTAACAAAATCAGAAACGAAAAGGGAGACATAACTACAAATTCAGAGGAAATTCAAAAAATCATCAGATCTTACTATAAAAGCCTATATTCAACAAAACTTGAAAATCTGCAGGAAATGGACAATTTCCTAGACAGATACCACATACCGAAGTTAAATCAGGAACAGATAAACCAGTTAAACAACCCCATAACTCCTAAGGAAATAGAAGCAGTCATTAAAGGTCTCCCAACCAAAAAGAGCCCAGGTCCAGACGGGTTTAGTGCAGAATTCTATCAAACCTTCATAGAAGACCTCATACCAATATTATCCAAACTATTCCACAAAATTGAAACAGATGGAGCCCTACCGAATTCCTTCTATGAAGCCACAATTACTCTTATACCTAAACCACACAAAGACACAACAAAGAAAGAGAACTTCAGACCAATTTCCCTTATGAATATCGACGCAAAAATACTCAATAAAATTCTGGCAAACCGAATTCAAGAGCACATCAAAACAATCATCCACCATGATCAAGTAGGCTTCATCCCAGGCATGCAGGGATGGTTTAATATACGGAAAACCATTAACGTGATCCATTATATAAACAAACTGAAAGAACAGAACCACATGATCATTTCATTAGATGCTGAGAAAGCATTTGACAAAATTCAACACCCCTTCATGATAAAAGTCCTGGAAAGAATAGGAATTCAAG
Source organism: Rattus norvegicus (assembly GCF_021556685.1). NCBI lineage: Eukaryota > Metazoa > Chordata > Mammalia > Rodentia > Muridae > Rattus > Rattus norvegicus. Next base: position 31,473,356 of record NC_141543.1, on the reverse strand, counting down.
GCCCATACCTAAACATAGTAAAAGCCATATACAGCAAACCAGTTGCTAACATTAAACTAAATGGAGAGAAACTTGAAGCAATCCCACTAAAATCAGGGACTAGACAAGGCTGCCCACTCTCTCCCTACTTATTCAATATAGTTCTTGAAGTTCTAGCCAGAGCAATCAGACAACAAAAGGAGATCAAAGGAATACAGATCGGAAAAGAAGAGGTCAAAATATCACTATTTGCAGATGACATGATAGTATATTTAAGTGATCCCAAAAGTTCCACCAGAGATAAACAACTTCAGCAAAGTGGCTGGGTATAAAATTAACTCAAATAAATCAGTTGCCTTCCTCTATACAAAAGAGAAACAAGCCGAGAAAGAAATTAGGGAAACGACACCCTTCATAATAGACCCAAATAATATAAAGTACCTCGGTGTGACTTTAACCAAGCAAGTAAAAGATCTGTACAATAAGAACTTCAAGACACTGAGGAAAGAAATTGAAGAAGACCTCAGAAGATGGAAAGATCTCCCATGCTCATGGATTGGCAGGATTAATATGGTAAAAATGGCCATTTTACCAAAAGCAATCTACAGATTCAATGCAATCCCCATCAAAATACCAATCCAATTCTTCAAAGAGTTAGACAGAACAATTTGCAAATTCATCTGGAATAACAAAAAACCTAGGATAGCTAAAGCTATCCTCAACAATAAAAGGACTTCAGGGGGAATCACTATCCCTGAACTCAAGCAGTATTACAGAGCAATAGTGATAAAAACTGCATGGTATTGGTACAGAGACAGACAGATAGACCAATGGAATAGAATTGAAGACCCAGAAATGAACCCACACACCTATGGTCACTTGATTTTTGACAAAGGAGCCAAAACCATCCAATGGAAAAAAGATAGTATTTTCAGCAAATGGTGCTGGTTCAACTGGAGGGCAACATGTAGAAGAATGCAGATCGATCCATCCTTATCACCCTGTACAAAGCTTAAGTCCAAGTGGATCAAGGACCTCCACATCAAACCAGACACACTCAAACTAATAGAAGAAAAACTAGGGAAGCATCTGGAACACATGGGCACTGGAAAAAATTTCCTGAACAAAACACCAATGGCTTATGCTCTAAGATCAAGAATCGACAAATGGGATCTCATAAAACTGCAAAGCTTCTGTAAGGCAAAGGACCCTGTGGTTAGGACAAAACGGCAACCAACAGATTGGGAAAAGATCTTTACCAATCCTACAACAGATAGAGGCCTTATTTCCAAAATATACAAAGAACTCAAGAAGTTAGACCGCAGGGAAACAAATAAGCCTATTAAAAAATGGGGTTCAGAGCTAAACAAAGAATTCACAGCTGAGGAATGCCGAATGGCTGAGAAACACCTAAAGAAATGTTCAACATCTTTAGTCATAAGGGAAATGCAAATCAAAACAACCCTGAGATTTCACCTCACACCAGTGCGATTGGCTAAGACCAAAAACTCAGGTGACAGCAGATGCTGGCGAGGATGTGGAGAAAGAGGAACACTCCTCCATTGTTGGTGGGATTGCAGACTGGTAAAACCATTCTGGAAATCAGTCTGGAGGTTCCTCAGAAAATTGGACATTGAACTGCCTGAGGATCCAGCTATACCTCTCTTGGGCATATACCCAAAAGATGCCTCAACATATAAAAGAGACACGTGCTCCACTATGTTCATCACAGCCTTATTTATAATAGCCAGAAGCTGGAAAGAACCCAGATGCCCTTCAACAGAGGAATGGATACAGAAAATGTGGTACATCTACACAATGGAATATTACTCAGCTATCAAAAACAACGAGTTTATGAAATTCGTAGGCAAATGGTTGGAACTGGAAAATATCATCCTGAGTGAGCTAACCCAATCACAGAAAGACATACATGGTATGCACTCATTGATAAGTGGCTATTAGCCCAAATGCTTGAATTACCCTAGATCCCTAGAACAAACGAAACTCAAGACGGATGATCAAAATGTGAATGCTTCACTCCTTCTTTAAATGAGGAAAAAGAATACCCTTGGCAGGGAAGGGAGAGGCAAAGATTAAAACAGAGACTGAAGGAACACCCATTCAGAGCCTGCCCCACATGTGGCCCATACATATACAGCCACCCAATTAGACAAGATGGATGAAGCAAAGAAGTGCAGACCGACAGGAGCCGGATGTAGATCGCTCCTGAGAGACACAGCCAGAATACAACAAATACAAAGGCGAATGCCAGCAGCAAACCACTGAACTGAGAATAGGTCCCCTATTGAAGGAATCAGAGAAAGAACTGGAAGAGCTTGAAGGGGCTCGAGACCCCAAAAGTACAACAATGCCAAGTAACCAGAGCTTCCAGGGACTAAGCCACTACCTAAAGACTATACATGGACTGACCCTGGACTCTGACCCCATAGGTAGCAATGAATATCCTAGTAAGAGCACCAGTGGAAGGGGAAGCCCTGGGTCCTGCTAAGACTGAACCCACAGTGAACTAGTCTATGGGGGGAGGGCGGCAATGGGGGGAGGGTTGGGAGGGGAACACCCATAAGGAAGGGGAGGGGGGAGGGGGATGTTTGCCCGGAAACCGGGAAAGGGAATAACACTCGAAATGTATATAAGAAATACTCAAGTTAATAAAAAAAAAAAAAAAAAAAAAAAAAAAAAAGAGAGAGAGGTGGGGAGACGCCACATGCAAGAAAGAAAGCCATATGAGGACGTAAGCATGAAGATGACTCACAAGGAACTTGACCATGCTAGTAGCCTGATCTCAGCCTTCCAGACACCAGAACTACGAGAAAGTAACAGCTGTTACGTAAGGCAGCCCGTCTACAATATTCTTTATATACACTGAACAGATGGAGAGAATCGCATAATTGCACAGGTGTTACATGTGGTCTCAATAGACACAGCTTAGCAACAATTCCTTGCTCAAGTTGAGTCTGATGTAATTTGAAAACGGTGGATTTGAAGCTCAGATAATAAACCATCTTTACTGTCTTCGAAAGGAGACTCTACTGAAAATCCAGCTCCTGAAATTCTACCTTTAAGTAATATATCAAAATAAGGTTAAAATATGCATATATACACATATTCATATTCATATTCGTATTCGTATTCATATACATATACATATATACATATGCATATACATATATGCATATGCATATGCATATGCATATGCATATGCATATGCATATACATATACATATACATATACATATACATATACATATACATATACATATACATATACATATACATATACATATACATATACATATACATATACATATACATATACATATACATATACATATACATATACATATACATATACATATACATATACATATACATATACATATACATATACATATGTGTGTTAGAAACTTGGCAAGTGGTATTCACTTAGTCCATTCAATAACTGTACACAATGGTACTTCATATGGCAGTCCTTCTCTTTGTCTTAGTTAGAGTTTCCATGCTATGAAGAGACACCAAGAACAAGGCAACTCTTATAAAGGACAGCATTTAATTGGGGCCAGTTTATAGGTTCAGAGGTTCCATCCATTATCTTCATCAGAGGAAGCATGGCAGTATCCACACAGACATGGTGCTGGAGAAGGAACCAAGAGTTCTACATCTTGATCCAAAGGCAGTCATGAGAGGACTGTCTTCCAGGCAGCTGGGAGAAGGGTCTCAAAGCCCATACCCAAAGTGACACGTTTTCTCCAACGAGGCCATACCGACTCCAAAAATGCTGTACCTCCTATTAGTGTCACTCCCTATTTGTTTTCTAAACCTCCCAGTAGATTCCTGAAGAATGCCTACTCTTATAATTTTTGGTCATTTCTATACTACTGAGCACATTCTGTATCCTGTGGCCACAGTGCTCATGGCTTGAGATGAGTCAGCAGAACCAGAATGAATTTCTTCCTTGTTCTTTCTAATTTCACAGATGGACTAGCTCTACCAGAGATCTTATTAACCTCAGTGTCCAACTGTTCGTTTACTTGTTACACTAAACCTTTTCATTCAAAGGAAATGCTTTACAGCTTCCCTCTAGGATATCCAAATTGCCAGCAACATTGTTATTGTCCTTCAGGAGCACTACTAAGTCCAATAAAAAAGGATGATTTCTTGAGGCCAGTCACTGCACTATCGTTGCAATTGACTTGATAACTGAACCAGCTTTAGCTTATTCCTGAGCAATGTATAAAGTGTAGACCTACTGGGTAAAGTACGGATTCATGTAGTAGATAGGATGGAGGAGAAGGAGAAGAGATTTTTGTCCACATGGTCAGAATGGTAGGTAAGTTAACATTTATGCTGATTTCTGGAATTTGCTATTCAACTTGTCAGACACATTTGACAACTGAATCACATGAAACAGAAAAAAAGCAATAACACCAAGGAGTTATGAATACTGTGCACTCCAAAACAAAGACAAAACATTGAAAAGAGAGTTGGGACATCTTAGAGACATGCTGAGAAATAAAACCTTAACTATAAAAGTTATAAAACTAGAGATGGTATTTGCCCCAAAGGAAAATAAAGTTATTAGAAGATGGTCATTATCAGAGGACTATCAAGTTCTAAACAAGAGGAAGCATTATATACTACTGTGTAGTATTAAAGTGTATATATATAAAACCCTCCTTGGAATGCTAACAGCATGGTTCAGTCAAGAAAGAGACCTAAGTTTGATCCTTGAAATTCACATTTCAAAATCAAATACACACACACACACACACACACACACACACACACACACACACACACACACACACACACCTGTCTAGGGTCTAGCAAACATTGTTGGCTAATATAGCATCCACTTTTGTTCAAGATGAAGGATAAATATATTTGTCACACAGGAACTGTTTGATTTCAAACCACTCAGTATAGTTCAGGGAAGACATAGCTTTATTTCATTTTCCATCAATCTCACTATAAAAAAAATAAGAAGGCTACCACAACACACAAAAAACAAATGCTCCTACTCTATGGCTGTAGGTATAATAGATCAAGGACTGCAGAGCAAAGAAAGAAAATGGTTCTTTTTATATTATATACTTTAATATGTGATTTTTGATCCCATAATTTATTCCACATGGGCCAGGGATTTATGTCTGGTCCCTACATAAGTCATCTGAAGTTGAATCAGGAGATGAAGAGTAGAATATAAGAATAACATAGCCGAAAGGGTGTCTTACTCTTGTGCTGAAAAATAAAGCAATCCACTGAAGGTAGTTGTGGGAAAAATGAAAAAAATGAATGCATTTTTAGGCAGAATTTTACTATGTATCCTAAGCTGGCTTAAAACTCCTTTCTCCTGTCTCTACCTCCTAAATACTGAGAATATAAACATGTATCCAGCTTAAATGTAGTCCCATGGAAAATTTAATTAGGTCTTTTATTCCAACTATAAGGCAATAAACAAATGGAAATAAATAAATAGGCATGATTCCAATGATCAGAAACCCATATCAAATTTTAAGCCCAAATCAAATTCCTCTTTAAAGATATTTATGAGACTGTACCAACCTTTGTGTCAAAATAATAATGACATTCATTTCCAAGCAAGGTTACTAAAAATGCTTTATATTAAGAATTAAAAATGTAATTGTTACAGTCTGTTGTCTGACAAAGTTTTTGGAATTATAAAAGCAATCAACTTTTGACTCCAAACAAATTAATGAATCTCTAAAGTTAAAGAATATTCATATTTACATATCTTTGTAATTCAAATCAAAGGTAATACAAAACAAGAATGTCTGTTTAAATAAGTACAACATTTTTAAAAGAGGAAATACAAATATTTTGCAGCTTCAGCTTCTGCAGATATTTAATAACCAAGTAGGGTTTGTTGTTGTTTTAGCTATCTTGACCTTTTGTTCTGAATCTACTGATAATAAAGAAATGGAAACAAACACATTCTTCTATTAGATTTCAGCAAATTGCATCAAGTACACAGAGATGTGTGATTCTGATGTGTTTTTTTTTGCAGCATTCCATTTAAAATTCACCAACTATCAAGAAAAATAAAATCCTATCTACAATAGCACCTTCTAGAAGAGTGAAGTTCGTTTCTACAGTAACATTCAATAGATCACAGATTAGAAAATCTCCATAGTGTTTCCTATTTGTTGCTACTAATCTATATGTGTGGAAGCACGATATTTATAAAAATAAACAGAAAATTTTGTGTTTCTCCATGGGACAGTTAGATATCAGAAAACTGCAATGACAGAGCATTATATTTAATTTTGTTCCTTTTAATTAATGGGATTTGTTCTCTGTCAACTCATACATGTATCCATTAAATACTCATTACTCGCCTGTCCCATCCTCTGTTAGCACTCTCCCATCACTGTCTACCCAATCTACTGCCCCACTAATCTTTCTCAACTTCCTGTCTATGTCTGTTTCATTGTGTGACTCACTGAGTTTAGCCAAGGCTCTTATATTCCCACTGGTTTTAGAGCCACTCATCAGAGCCTGGTGGGTACACAACTGAAGACGATAGCTTCTTCCTCTTCCCAGAATCCATCAATATCCAACACCTCAGCAATAGAGTATAAGATCCTTTGAATACTTTTCTGCTCCCAGTATTTTTCTTTTCTATTTTCTGTATTCCATTTCCCTTTCCTTAAAATACTTCCTTTATGAATATCCTTTTCCCATATTACTATCTCCCTGGGTACTGCAGGTTATACAAGCAAAACTAAAGAGTCAAAGCTAGGCCCCATCAATGAGAGAGAATGTGTGGCCTGGTTAACCTTTCCTAATCTGAACATCTTGTGGTCATTAGTGTGGGTTATAATACACATACTATTAAAAAGTCTCTAATACAAGGAAGGAAGCCAATTGAAGGAGCCTCCTAAGAAATATATATTGTCTTTGCTTCTTTAGTCTTTCTGCATTTATCTGTCCGACGTGTGCCCATGTCCAGACCATTCTTCAGCATCCATTTTCTAGGAAAGCAACTGTGTAAAGTAGTCAAGGTAAGAAGAGGATTAAGGTCGAGCGGAGCAGGGTGAATCCCTTTTCATCATTTATTATTGTAAGATCTATGGTGACTCAGTTAATTCCTCAGTTCTTGCCTTCTACATATATACAGATAGATAGATAGATAGATAGATAGATAGATAGATAGATAGATAGATAGATAGACAGACAGATAGATAGATAGATATAGATATAGATATAAACATATCACCTTTTAGGGCATAGTGCAGATTAACTGACATAACATTACTTGACACAAAATAGAAACTCATCAATGGCAATCCCTGTTGACAAAAAAAATAATTTTTTGAAGAACACACAACTGTTATGTATTATATACTATATATTATTGCTTTTATAAAACAGTAATTATTTTCCATGTCTTGCTACCTACTCTCAATAAAGACTGACATCCATGAGAATGGTGTGTTTACTTTATATTTTCATATAAATTTGAATCATTAGACCTATTAGGCGCTAAACAACTTCCTATAAATGGAAATGAACAAAATAATTGGCTCCAAATCAATAATCCTTTCTCAGATCCAGAACGATGTCACTCTTTATACTACCTTATGTGTTTGAAGCGTGTGAAACAGATTGCCCTCTGAAACCTTCCACAGATAAAAGAGGCAGTTGTTTAGAGTGAAAAGACTCTGCAGTGGATTTTTAGCTGGCAGAACACTTTAAACTCTTCAAGGTACTGAGTTCACGTCTACCGTTACCGGGCAGCTATTGCATTTTAGTTCTGACAGCAATCAGCATAGAAGAAATAGGCTGCAGTGTTCTTTGAGAAATTTCATCAGAACTTTTAGTTCTGAGCTCCAACCCTCGCCACATCAATTTACATTGGGAAGGTTATCTTCAAAGCCAGAACGGTAAGGTACAGAACTCTTTCTAAAATGTCTTGTATTTTAAAGTTACCTTTACCTTAAAAATGACTGATTGTAGTAAGTAGAGAAATATTAACATTTTATTTCTGTAGAAAATTATTCTACTGTAGAAGAATACCTTGAACTGGTTTTTTTAAAGTTATGGTCACTGGTATTTTACAGAATCCTGAAAGTAAGCACTTCTCTGGAATCATGACCTAACTCCAAGACACAATCAACAGAGCCCAGGCAAGAGTTCTGAGCACCTTGTTTGGGAAGATGCCTCAGGGGCTTACATGGCCTAGATAAAATTCTGCAAACCCTGAATATTGCTGCTAAATTACAATGTTGGGGTAGACTGACTAGAGTCAGATGGTCTAATACCTGCTTGGAGAATAAATAAGAGATTTTCATTCTGGTCTAGGAGCAAGAAGGTACATGATGAGTTTTCAACAATGAGGAAAAATGGAATAGAAGTAGCTCCAAGGTCAAGCACAAAGTAGGGAACTGTGAGGTCTTCTGCGATGACTATTAGCAAGGGTTCTGATAAGCCACTGCAGTGCATTCTAGGATACATATCTGTAAAGTTTCACTTGACAGGTATGTCTCTTGATTAAACTGGATTCCAACCTTCTCAAACTGAGAGCCCTGGACTTCATCTCAATTCCCCCCTCCCCATTTTATACTCTGCATCTTAGAAACTTCGCCCAGGTATATGACTTTAATTTATATGTACATCTTGATAACCCCACCTGCCTTCTTTCAGTGTGCCTACCAGTATGGCCTCTAATCCTGCAGTCTCCAACCTGTTCCACTTCTGTTTTCCTCCAGGTGAACAATAGCAATGTCTACATCCCACTGCTTCCCCTGACAAATCGTAATCTAAACTAGCACCCTGTCTTGTCCAGACAACTCTTCTCTGTCACTCCAAGTGCTCTTCCATGGTCCCCTGTGCCCTCCTAGCAGCTACCCCATAGACCACCAGGCGGTGATTTCTTTTTCTTTCAGAGAACTGTAATTCATGTCACTCTTCTTTGTAAACCTTTGACAGCAGGCTACCCTTGCCCTTTAGATTCCATCGTAAGGCAGCCTGAAGGCCCTCTATGTTCTGGACACTTTCAAGTACGATGTTCCTTTTCCGTCTTAAATAATAAACTCACCCAGTCCCACCTGAGTGCTGGGCCTTTGCAGATGTACTTTTTCTGTCCCGATTCCCAAGTTCACTGACAAAGCACTTGCCATGCATCCTGCAAAAGTCTGCTTACGACACTCACTCTGGGAAGCTGTCTCTATGCTTTAGAGCAGGTGAACTGTCTCCTACCTGTTCAGTCTTCTTCTTCCACATGGTAAATTTTTTTTTTTTTGCAAATGATCTATACCTCCTTAACTAGAATGAAAACTTAAACTAGGAGTTTAATGTAATTTAACTATAAATGTTAGCACTGTGCTTTTAGTTCCCTAGCACTCAGGAAAGGAATGCACCAAGGCAGGATTGTAAATTGTAGGCTAGGCTAGACTACATAATGAGATTCTGTTGCTATAAAATTATAAAAGAAAATGGCTTTCCTTTATCCGGCACTAGGTCCTGCACCGTAGTGCCCCAATATATCTGGTAGATATCTTCATCTCAGTCAGCAAAGCGTCTCACCCTCTCTGCTCCATCCCTTATCACACTGCCAAAGGCCTCTCTCTGAACCTGGCATCAATCTCTCTACTCATCCAATTCCCAAGACAAGCTGCCATCATGCCAGAAATATACATCTCAATTCCATGTCGGCCCAGTGTCTCCACCACCACAAACTCTCTTAAACTTAAATCACTATATGAAAGAGCACACAACACAATAACCTCCGATTCAATTGATAATATATAATTTGTTCATCTAGACACACAAAATCCTGTACACATGCACTCCTTAAGAACATTCACAACATCCGCCCCCATGTGCTTTCCACAGCTTCTCTTCTCCAGTCTCCTCCTCTTCCCTCAAACTTTTCTCCCACCCATCCTTCCTTCTCATCCAATGACAGGCCTCGTTCTATCTTGTACCTGCCTTCACCTGTGTGACATCCTACAGATTCAACCATCAAAAATAACAAAAACTGTAGAGGAATTTTACATCAGCCACTTGTCTGCTCTGGCAATAGATCACATCCAAAGACTGTATAGGTCTGTGTTTTCCAGCTAGCATGCAGACGGGCCTTTAATCCTGGGATTTAGAGGCAAGCAAATCTCTGAGTTAAAGACCAGCCTCTTATAGAGTAAGTTTTGGGTAAAGGAAATCTTAGGTCCAGGTATGGTAACACACACCTTTAATCCCAGAACTCAGGAGATAAAGGCAGGCAGACCACTGAGTTCAGTAAGTCAGTTGAGTTCAAATCAGTCAGTTAGGTGAGTTCAGATTTTAAAAATTGGGAGTCAGTGTGGATGAGTGCAGGCAGTGGAACTGACTTCAGTTCAGTCAGTTGAGTGAGTTGAGTTCAGTCAGTACAGTGGAGTTGTGTTTGGCCAGTTCAGTGCAGGTCAGACAAGGCAGTTGAAACCAGAGGATATGAAGGAGCTAGAAGACTAGAACAAATAGCTAGAGTTAGTTTAGGTCAAGCAGAGCAATTTAGGGAGACGCTGAGAAAAGCCAGTTTAAATCAGTGAGCTCGGAGAGAAGCTCGAGCCAGAAGAGCTAAGTTGAACCAGACAGCCAGAATTCAGAAAGAGCTAGAAAGGTTGAGCTTATTCAACAGTAAGCCTCAGAGATGACAATTATTACATCCATCAAATAAAAGTTGCTTTTACAAAAAATAAATTGTAAAGCATAGAATATGAGCCTAAGTGGAAATGAGGACTATCTGCATGGTTGGCTACTGACTGCTTAGCAACTGGTCTCATACCTGTTAACAATATATAATATATTTTTGACAACTCACTTGCTAATAAGCCAAGTACATTGAGAGTCACCAAGATCAACTAAAAACAACAACTATGTCAGGGATCTCCAGAGAACCAGAATGCGCAGTATAGGTTTATTATTATTTGACATGTCACTGGATAACACCTGTTTGTGGTTTCTTTTCTGAACTTCTGAGCTTTGTTTTCTGTAGGGGAAAAATCAGGAAAATACCAGTAGAATTGGTCATAAAAAATGTACATGTTCTCTGCCTCCATAGATACCAATAGCCCATATGTATGCCTCACAATGTTAAGGCTATAGGATTTCATCAGATACTTAGGGAGTATTAGAGATAACTAAAATAAATACTATGAAGAAAAATAAAATCATTTGTGAACTCATTGTGACATTTCTTAAAATCTAAGGAAAATGATCTTAAATTTTTAGCTAAGTACAGGGGTTTTCTAAGAAGAAATAAAATCAGTCTCTAGCTTTGTTCCCCCTGTGTCCTGTTCTCAATATCCTCAAAGCTAGAAAGCTTTCAACAGCCCTTCAAAGCATTATCCCTTGCCTGATCTATTAAGAACATGCTGTGGTGCACAATCAAATGCAGTAATACATTTTCTCATTTGAGTATCCATTTTGGAGAAAACCCACAGTGGGTTATAAGAAAACACTGTACAGCCAAATATATATATATATCCTTCAGCTCCATGCTACATTTTATGTATGTGTTCACACTGCATGCTATGTGCTGTGCACATTAAAAATCACATCAGCAACAGGTGATGATATGTCCCCACATAGTTTCAAACATATTATCCAAGCATACATGTAAACAACTCCACAGGAGGAAGAGGATTTACTCAAATAGAAATTAATCTACAGTGATTTGCTCTTCCCACAGTGCACATATCAGTGTACATTTTACTACCGTGCTACTTGAGGGTTTCAGATGTGTTCATGTTCACCCTGTTAGGTTGCTGTCTTAATGTTCCCATGTATAAGCATCAAGGACATTTACTCCATCTATTAGCCCAAGGTACAGAATGACCTTAAAATGTCTTTAAAGTGGAGGCTGAAGAGATAGCCCAGAGTTTAGGACCACTTGCTGCTCTTCCACAGGATCAGGTTTTGATCCCCAGCACCTACATTGATGTGTGAGTTACCACCTAAAGTAACTCCAGTTCTAGGGGATATAATATCCAATTCTGGCCTCTGGGAAACCTGCATGTACATGCCACACATACAGATAAGCAAGAACACACACACGTAATAAAAATGAACAATGTTTTAAAATCTTTAAAATTGTGCTTTGATGTGTGTGTGTGTGTGTGTGTGTGTTTGATTTTACTCCTTCTTTTGCCCAAGTTTCTACTTAGTAAAAGCAAAAAGGAAACAGCATACCCTGAAGAGATATAAAGAAATATATATATATATAATATATATACATATACATGTATGTATATATATATACACTATGTCATAGTATACATAAGCTAATATGACATACCATAAAATGAAGTATACTCTGTGAGAAGACATTCTTTCCCAAATGGAATGCTGCAAGATGGATTTTTAAAGTAGGATCATTATGTAGTCACTGAGTTATTGAGAGGTGACCTTCAGCCCCAACTACATTAGTCAGCAATTAAGTTTTCTCCATATCTCCATGAAGTGATAATCGCTGCAAATTGCCCTGACATATGGTAACTTCTTCTCTTTAAAAAGCAACAGTTATACAACATGCTTTCTCTCAATTTGAATTTAAAAATAAATATTCTCTGAGAGTTGTTTCCCATTTTCAAAATCAACTTTGGAATTAAAAGTTTCAAAGTGCTATGCACAGGAGCATGCAGGATTCGGTCTTCTTTATGTATGCGAATGACACTCTTATCAATACACAATTTTAACACTTCTCCATGTTGTGGTTTGTGAAACAATCGGAGATGATGTCTTGGTTGTTCACATTTACATTGCAGAGCCCTTGAAATCTTACACTTCATCTGAAGCAGCATTGTATTTTGCAAAGACCATCTGCACTTTCTGAAAGCATCAGACCTTTGTGAATATGGTGCATATTGGGCAACATTAAGCCCAGCTCCAAGTCAAAGAAGTGGCAGCTCCAGGAAACTTGTCTGAATACTCTCTCAGTAGTTATCCTGAGTTCCTGTTTGTTTACTGTGACACTTCGTCATTGTAGATTCAGAATTAGATGCCTGCCTCAAAAGCTCCTTTAAATGTTCTCCTGTTTTCCATGTTCCACACCTGTGACTCCAAAGCCTCTTGACTATCTCTATGGGGCACACAATTCAAATTGGGTGAACTCTCCTTTAGATACCTTGTCATTCTTTATGGCTTAGATATAAAATGTCTATGGTGGTTTGAATATGCTTGGTCCATAGGGAGTGATAATATTACAAGGTATGGCCTTGTTGGAGGAAATCTATCACTGTGGGGGTTGGCTTTGAAAGTCTCCTTCTATGCTCAGGCTCTATCCATTGTGGAAGAGAACTTCCTCCTAGCTGCCTGAGGATGCCAGTCTCTCCTGGTTGCCTTCAACTCAAGATGCAGAACTCTCAGCTCTTTCTCCAGCACCATGTCTGCCTGGATGCTGCCATGATACCTGCCATGATGATAATGACCAGGACCTCTGAAACTATAAACCAGCCCCAATTAAATTTTTGCCTTTATAAGAGTTTCCTTGATCACTGTGTCTCTTGACAGCATTGGAAACCCAAACTGAGTGTTCCTTGTGCTGGTTAGTTTTTTACTTGTTGTTTTGTTTTTGTCAACTAAACACAAGCAAGGGTCATCTAGGAAAAGAAAACTTCAATTGAGAAAATACCTCCATTAGATTGGCCAATACACAAGTCTGTGTGGCATTTTCTTGATTGGTGATTGATGTAGGAAAACCCAGACCATTTTGGAGAGGATCATTCTTTGTCTAGTTGATCCTTGGTTGTATAAAAGGCAAGCTGAATGAGGCATGAGGGACAAGCCAGTATAAATCAGTAAGCCATGTTCCAAAAACATTTTCTTCCACCAACATCCAAATTTAGCAAAACCCCTGGTTAAACTTTTTAAAATAAACCCTGAATCTGAACTAGCTAGATAGATCAGTAGAAAAGCACACATACTAACAAATTGAGTAACTTTAATCTGATCTCTAGGATCCTGTCTTAATTTGGGTTTTATTGGTGTGAAGAAACACCATGACCAAAGCAACTTGTATAATGTACTAAAAGGAGAATTATACGAATTCTAGGTTTTGAGATACAAAATTAAAAGAGTAAGCCCCTGCAGCCAAAACTAGCAGGCCATAAAGATAGAGGAATGCAAGAAGCACTGCCCAGGCAGCACTAGTAGGCCATAAAAGAATAAACCCCAAAAGGTCACAGACCCAGGGCTAAGCCTTGCAGCCAGGACTGGCAAGCCATAAAGATAAGGAAAAGGAATGCAGGAACCAGCCTGAGTTAATGGGACTGATTCATGGGACATCTGGCAGGAAGACATCTCCCCCTAGCTCACTTAGGGCCATATCTCAACTAGGTGTCCACCTCCCCCTAGCACACTCAGGGCCATATTTCAACTAGGTGTCCTCCGGCCCCTGGTAAGCCCCTGACTTCTAGCACGTACCCTTTCTGCTTTGTTCTCACTGCTATGTTTGAATGAGCCAATTGTATGTAACCGCGTCAAAACCCCCTAGCTTTCTCTATATAACCCTCTAACTTTTGAGTTTCGGGGTCAACTCCTCTGTCTCCTGCGTGAGACACGTGTTGGCCCGGAGCTTCGTTATTATTAAACGACCTCTTGTTTTTTACATCAAGACTGGTCTCTCGTGTTACCTGGGGTGCGCCATCCTGAGACTAGAGCAAGGGTTTTACATTTTATGGGGGCTCGTCCGGGATGGAAGCGTAGCCCCCGGTGACTCGAAGACCCCCTTGGAGGTACGTTAGTGTGAGTGCTGAATGTGAAAGGGCGGCCGCCGTGTGTATGTGCGCGTGTGTCTGTCTTGGTACCGGTCAGTATTAAGAAGGTGGATGAGTATTCCCACCTGGGTGGATGAGTATCCCCGCCCTGTTTTAAGAGAGTGGACGAGTATTCCTGCTCTCCGTGCAGCTGCCTCTGCGGTTCGTGAGAGCCCTCTGGCTGCGGAAGGGGAGACGTCCCGGCCCCGCAGGCTGCAGCCCTGGAAGACGTTCCACGGGCGGAGAACAGTCGGGAGAGTCCGACTGTGGACAGTCAGGAGGACCTGACTGTGGTTTTCTGGAACCAAGGAGACGGAAGGCTCCTTCTACCCAGGCGGGAGCGGACGCAGGGTCCCACCCCATCTGAGGTAGCGTTTGGCTGGCTATATAAGTCCAAACGGGGGAGAGAGTGTGTGAACGCGTTGGTGATTAGTGTGGTTGTCTATCTACTGTTCCTGTATTTGTTTTTCGTTATGGGTCAGACTGTGACGACCCCTCTGTCTTTGACTCAGGACCATTGGACGGACGTTAGGGCGAGAGGACGGAATCTATCAGTAGTAGTTAAAAAACAACCTTGGTTAACGTATTGTTCCTCAGAATGGCCCACGTTTGGTGTGGGATGGCCATCTGTGGGGACTTTTGATTTACCAACTATCAGGGCCGTGAAGGCTATTGTTTTTCAGGAAGGAGCGGGGTCTCACCCAGACCAACAGCCATACATCGCAGTATGGGAAGATTTGGCACGGTCCCCACCCCTATGGGTCCGCCCATTCATCCCGCCCCTTCGTCCCGGCACTAAAGTCCTGACGATCCGGGAAGATGAAGTAAAGGAGAAAACAACACCAAAATCCGATGAGGACAGCAAGCGCAGCCCACAGCCTGCGCGCCCCCCTAAGATCTACCCTGAGATTGAGGAGCCCCCTACGTGGCCAGATATCCCCTGGCCTCCTCCCTACCCGCTAGCTCCCCAACCCCCTGCCGCTCCCATGGCTTTGCCCTCTGCCCCCCCTACAGCTCAAGCCCCGGGAATTGGGGGTGGGGGGCCCTCAGCCGGAACGAGGAGTCGGCGAGGAACCTTCTTGGAGGGACCAGCAGATTCGACCATAGCACTCCCTCTCAGAGCGGTCGGAGCTCCACCTACTGACCAAAATGAATTACAGACATTACAGTATTGGCCTTTTTCCTCATCTGATCTTTATAATTGGAAAACTAACCACCCCTCTTTCTCTGAGAACCCCACAGGGCTCACGAGCCTAATTGAATCCCTGATGTACTCCCACCAGCCGACGTGGGACGACTGTCAACAGATCTTACAAACCCTTTTCAACACCGAGGAGAGGGAGAGGATTCTCCTCGAGGCTCGAAAAAATGTCCGAGACGAGGCTGGACGACCAGTCCAGACCCCGGCTGAGATAGAAGAAGGATTCCCATTGATCCGTCCCCATTGGGATTATAACACTGCACAAGGTAGGGAACGGCTGTCCAATTATCGCCGGGCTCTGGTGGCGGGTCTCAGAGGTGCTGCACGTCGGCCCACCAATCTGGCCAAGGTAAGGGAGGTCATGCAAGGGGCAACAGAACCTCCTTCAGTTTTTCTAGAGAGGCTTATGGAGGCATATAGAAGGTATACCCCGTTTGACCCTACGTCTGAGGGACAACGGGCTTCAGTGATTATGGCTTTTATTGGACAGTCAGCCCCAGACATCAGAAGGAAGCTACAACGGATTGAGGGGTTACAGGATTACACCGTGAGAGATGTGGTAAAAGAGGCAGAGAAAGTGTATCATAAGAGAGAGACAGAGGAAGAGAAGTTAGAGAGAGAAAGAAGAGAAAAGAGAGAAGACGAAGATAGAAGGGATCAGAGACAAGAGAAAGTTTTAACTAGGATTCTGGCCGCAGTAGGAGAGAGAGACAGGAGAGACAGGACTAGACAGATAGGGAACCTGGGAGACAGAAAAAGGCAGGAGCCAAGGAGCCCCGGAGGAGATCGACCGAGTCTGGGACGAAATCAGTGTAGGACCTGCAAAGGTATTGGCCATTGGGCATTTGAATGTCCCAAGAAGAAGCAAGGGGTGAAAGCATTGTCCCTCGGAGATGACGAAAACTAGGGGAGACGGGGCTCGGTCCCCCTCCCCGAGCCTAGGGTAACTTTAGATGTGGAGGGGACTCCCATACATTTCCTAGTCGACACAGGAGCTGAGTTTTCTGTTCTGCGAACGCCTTTGGGAAAGTTAAAAAGGGGTGAGAAGACTGTAGTAATTGGGGCCACTGGACAAAAATCGTACCCATGGACCACCTCTCGAACAGTGGATCTAGGACGGAACAGAGTGACTCATTCGTTCCTAGTCATACCGGAGTGCCCTATGCCCCTGCTAGGAAGAGACTTGCTAACTAAACTAAAAGCAAACATATCTTTTGCCTCTCACCATCCAGAAGTAACCTGGACAGGAGGAGAGCCCCGGGCCCTAGCGTTGTCTCTACAATTAGGAGAAGAATACCGGCTCTACCAAAATAAACCAAGACTTCCTGAGGGAATCCAAGACTGGCTTGACAAATTCCCTAGTGCATGGGCTGAGACGGGGGGTATGGGAATGGCAGAACAAGTTCCCCCAGTGGTGATTGAGCTTAAGTCCGGAGCCACCCCTATACGGGTCCGACAATACCCCATGAGTAGGGAAGCCAGGGACGGCATACGCCCTCATATTACCCGACTCATTCAACAAGGAATTTTGGTTCCATGCAAGTCTCCATGGAACACCCCCCTCCTCCCGGTAAAAAAACCAGGGACCAATGACTATCGCCCTGTACAGGATCTCAGAGAAGTTAATAGACGAGTCCAAGACATTCACCCGACAGTGCCAAATCCCTACAACTTACTCAGCACACTACCACCTGACCGGATCTGGTATACTGTCTTAGACCTTAAGGATGCTTTCTTTTGTCTGAGATTACATCCCAACAGCCAACCTTTGTTTGCCTTTGAATGGCGCGACCCTGAGAGTGGACAAGTCGGACAGCTGACATGGACGAGGCTGCCCCAAGGATTCAAAAACTCACCTACACTATTCGATGAGGCTCTACACCGTGACTTAGCCTCTTTTCGGGCCAAAAATACACAGGTAACTCTCTTGCAGTATGTTGATGACCTTTTAGTGGCTGGGAAAACCCGTAAAGAATGTGAAATTGGGACTCAAAACCTCCTGATCGAGCTAAGCAAACTGGGATACCGGATCTCCGCCAAAAAGGCACAGTTATGCCAAAAAGAGGTAACTTACTTGGGATACACCCTGAGAGATGGACAGAGATGGCTCACAGAGGCCAGAAAGCAGACAGTGATGCAGATTCCAACCCCAACAACACCTCGCCAGGTGAGAGAATTTCTGGGCACTGCGGGGTTCTGTAGACTGTGGATCCCAGGGTTTGCGACTGTAGCAGCCCCCCTATACCCTTTGACTAAAGAAAAAGGAGAGTTTACCTGGACTAGAGACCACCAATTGGCTTTTGAGACTCTCAAGAGGGCACTGCTACAGGCCCCGGCACTAGCCCTACCAGATCTAAGTAAACCTTTTATCTTATATATTGATGAGAAAAGTGGCGTGGCAAGAGGAGTCCTAACCCAGGCCTTAGGGCCTTGGAAACGACCTGTGGCCTACCTATCAAAGAAACTGGACCCTGTGGCTAGTGGGTGGCCTTCTTGTTTACGAGCCATAGCAGCAACAGCTATACTAGTCAAAGACGCTGACAAGCTGACAATGGGACAGAATGTTACGATAGTGGCCCCACACCCGCTTGAGAGCATTATCCGACAGCCACCAGACCGCTGGATGACCAACGCCCGGATGACTCACTACCAGAGTCTATTGCTGACTGAACGCATAAACTTCGCCCCCCCGGCTATCCTCAATCCGGCTACCCTGTTACCTGAGGCTGATGAAGCCCCTATACACCAATGTGAGGAGGTGCTGGCAGAAGAAACCGGAGTCCGGTCAGATCTCACAGACCAACCATGGCCAGGGGCAATGACTTGGTACACTGATGGAAGCAGCTTCGTGGTGGAAGGTAAGAGGAGGGCCGGGGCAGCGGTGGTGGATGGAAAGGCCGTCATATGGGCCAGCAGCCTGCCTGAGGGTACATCAGCCCAAAGAGCGGAGCTCATCGCACTGATCCAGGCCCTAAAGCTGGCAAAAGGGAAGACTATTAATATTTATACAGACAGCCGATATGCCTTTGCTACAGCACATATCCATGGGGCAATATACCGGCAGCGTGGACTCTTAACATCTGCTGGAAAAGATATTAAAAATAAAGAAGAGATTCTTAGCCTGCTAGAGGCTGTCCACTTGCCCCATAAAGTGGCAATAATACATTGCCCAGGACACCAAAAAGGGACCGGACCCATAGAAAAAGGAAACCAAATGGCAGACCAAGAGGCAAAGAAGGCAGCCCAGGGACCTATGACTTTGACAATAAAAATTCAATCTCAGCCAGAGACCAAAAAAACTGACAAAAAGACTCTTAAAGAAGAAGAAGGGCGAGAATATTTGGCTGATATACATCGCCTTACCCATCTGGGGGTTAAAAAGTTAATTGAATTGGTTAAGAGGTCCCCTTACTATATTCCTGGATTAAAGAAAACTGCCGAGAATCTAGTCAAAAATTGCCACGCCTGTGCGTTCACTAATGCTGGGTCTAACAAGCTCCTAGGAGGAAGGCGTTTGAGAGGGGATAGGCCTGGAACCTATTGGGAAACTGATTTTACGGAGGTAAAGCCTGCCCGGTATGGAAATAAATATCTACTAGTTTTTATAGACACTTTTACAGGTTGGGTTGAAGCATTCCCTACAAAAAATGAAACTGCAAATGTGGTGACCAAGAAGATACTAGAAGAAATCCTACCCCGTTTTGGGGTACCCAAGGTAATCGGGTCAGACAACGGGCCTGCTTTTGTCTCCCAGGTAAGTCAGGGAGTGGCCAGACAGCTGGGGATCAATTGGAAATTACATTGTGCATATAGACCCCAGAGTTCAGGACAGGTAGAGAGAATGAATAGAACATTAAAAGAGACCTTGACAAAATTAGTCTTAGAGACCGGCGGAAATGATTGGACAGCCCTTCTCCCTTATGCTTTATTTAGAGTGCGAAACTCCCCTGGCCCTTTTGGCTTGACCCCTTTTGAATTGATGTTTGGAGCCCCGCCACCCATTTATATGTCTATAACTGATAAATTTAGCCCAGACGTGTCTTTCTCTCCCTCTTCCAATCTCCTGATTCGGCTCAAGGCCTTAGAAACAATAAGAAAAGAGATATGGATACAATTAAGAGAATCCTATATTGCTGGTGATACACAGGTGCCGCACCAGTTTGAAGTGGGAGACGTGGTCCTGGTGAGAAGACATCGAACAGGAAACTTAGAGCCGAGGTGGAAAGGACCATATCTGGTACTGCTGACGACGCCCACTGCAGTCAAAGTTGAAGGAATTCCCACCTGGGTCCACGCGTCACACGTTAAGAGAGCACCTCCTGAAGCTGATCCAGATAGATGGGTGCTAGAAAAGACTACTAATCCTCTTAAGTTACGCCTGTGTCGTAGGGGTGACCTTTCATCTGAGACCTCAATCCGCCCGGGGAAGGTCATTTAACTGTGTTTGATTTTCAGATGAAAGGAAGGATGCCTTCCCTATGGATGTTTTTATGCTTTACAGTTGTAAGCGCCTCCCCGTATCGAATCTTTAATTTTACCTGGGTTATTACTAACCAAGCGGGGGACATGGCAAATTCCTCCTCCATAGTCTCTGCCACCACGCCTTGGCCTAATTTAGAAGTAGACCTCTGTCGGCTGGCCCTAGGAGCAGACACTGCATGGGGTACCCCTGATCACTATTTGCCGCAACCTAAACCTGTAAACACCCAACAGAGATATAGCACTGTCCCAGGATGCTATAATGCTGCTGCCAGGACATACTTGACAATGGCACCCATATATGTCTGCCCAGGGCCACACAGAGATCGCTCCCTGACCACAAAATGTGGCTATGCCCCAGATTACTATTGTGCCTCTTGGGGATGTGAGACGACTGGTGATACTTACTGGAACCCATCCGCCAGATGGGACTATATTACAGTTAAGAGGAAGAACCCCCCGACCCAACAACTTAATTCAGGACCTACACCCCTTAACCGAAACTGTGTTCATAATTGGTGCAATCCTTTGGTTATATCGTTCACGGAGGCAGGGAGAGAACAACACTGGGAAGGCCGAGGATACGAGTGGGGCCTGCGCCTATATTTAAAAGGAAAGAATCCTGGACTAACTTTTAAAATAAGATTACTTAAATCCATTCCAAATCAGCAAAATAACGTTGCTGTGGGTCCTAATTCAGAGTTACACCGCAATAACCCAGCCCAAAGTCCGAGAAAAATAATTGCCGGCCTTATCACCCCTCGGGCTCCCCCTCCTCCTTACCCGAAGACACCTGCTGGCCTTGACACCCTTCGGGCTCCTCCCCCTGCCCGCCCCGTCTTTCAACCTACACTCCCCGCAGGCCCGCCTTCTACCGCTAATCTTATTTTGACCTTAGTTAACACCTCAGTACAAGCCATTCATGGGGCCAACTTTACGCTGTTAGAAGAATGCTGGGTCTGCTATTCCTCCACCCCACCCTTTTATGAGGGGATTGCTAATTTTAAAAGATTATTGTTTACTAATGATACCTCTAGCTTAAGGTGGAGCCCACCAGAAAAACAAGGCCTGACTCTCAACAAAGTCTCAGGCCTAGGATTGTGCCTCATTGGGCCCAACATGTTACCTCCTAAAGCTCTGACAAAAGTCTGCAATCAAACTCTAGTGGTAAATAGTTCCTCTCAATATATTTCAACTTCTAACAACACCTACCTTGCTTGCTCGTCAGGACTGACCACCTTTATAGTTACCCAAGTTTTTCTTTTGAAACGTGATTATTGTGTACAAGTTGCTCTTCTTCCACACCTAATTTTCTATGAGGTTGAAGAGTTTTTAAGATTATGGGAAAAAGGGGCTGGAACTCTGTCCAGAACTAAGAGAGAGCCCATAACTGCAATTACCTTAGCAGTCATTATTGGATTAGGAGCTGCCGGAGCCGGGACAGGGGTTGCCTCCTTGATCACTTCTAACCAACAATATAATCAGCTTAGCGCTGCAGTTGATAAAGACATCCAGGAACTACAATTGGGCCTAAAAAATCTTAAAGATTCAGTTACTTCTCTCTCTGAGGTAGTCCTACAAAACAGGAGGGGACTAGACCTCCTTTTCTTACAACAAGGAGGATTATGTGCTGCCCTTAAAGAAGAATGTTGTTTTTATACAGACAAAACGGGGTTAGTGGAGGACAGCTTACAAAAGGTCAGAGAAAGACTAGAAAAAAGGAAGAGAGAGAGAGAGACCCAAAAAGGGTGGTTCGAGTCTTGGTATTTCCAGTCACCATGGATGACCACACTGTTCTCAGCCCTGGCTGGACCTGTGCTTTTTGTCTGCCTAGCTCTAATTTTCGGTCCCTGTATAGTCAACAAAGGCATAGCATTTATCCAAAATCGGATAGACGCAGTGAAACTCATGGTCATACAGAGACAATACCAGCCTATAGTTCGATTCGAGACAGAACTGAGAGACACTGGGATTTAAATTCTAGGATTAGAATTATTCAGTAGGAGAAGAAGGGAAAATAAAAGGAGAATTATACGAATTCTAGGTTTTGAGATACAAAATTAAAAGAGTAAGCCCCTGCAGCCAAAACTAGCAGGCCATAAAGATAGAGGAATGCAAGAAGCACTGCCCAGGCAGCACTAGTAGGCCATAAAAGAATAAACCCCAAAAGGTCACAGACCCAGGGCTAAGCCTTGCAGCCAGGACTGGCAAGCCATAAAGATAAGGAAAAGGAATGCAGGAACCAGCCTGAGTTAATGGGACTGATTCATGGGACATCTGGCAGGAAGACATCTCCCCCTAGCTCACTTAGGGCCATATCTCAACTAGGTGTCCACCTCCCCCTAGCACACTCAGGGCCATATTTCAACTAGGTGTCCTCCGGCCCCTGGTAAGCCCCTGACTTCTAGCACGTACCCTTTCTGCTTTGTTCTCACTGCTATGTTTGAATGAGCCAATTGTATGTAACCGCGTCAAAACCCCCTAGCTTTCTCTATATAACCCTCTAACTTTTGAGTTTCGGGGTCAACTCCTCTGTCTCCTGCGTGAGACACGTGTTGGCCCGGAGCTTCGTTATTATTAAACGACCTCTTGTTTTTTACATCAAGACTGGTCTCTCGTGTTACCTGGGGTGCGCCATCCTGAGACTAGAGCAAGGGTTTTACAGTACAACATTTAATCAGAGGTTCAGTCCATTATCATCAAAGTAGGACCATACCAACATCCAGGCAGTCATGTCATGGAAGAAAGAGTTAAGATCCAACTCGATCCAACTGCAGCCAGAAAGACTGTCTTCCAGGCAGATAAAAGGAGGGTTTCAGAGCCCACACCAAACTAACACACTTCCTCCAACAAAGCCACTCCTACTGCAACAAGGTCATACCTCCTAATAGTGCCACTCCCTGGGCCAAGCATAGTCAAACCATCACATCCTACTCCCTGGTTGCCATAGGCTTACTCAAACACATGATTCTATGGGGACCATAACTAGCCAGGGTATAATGCAAAATAAATTTAGTCCAACTTCAAAAGTCCCCCTAGACTATAACTTAGACTCAAAAATGTTAAAAGTCCACTATTCAAAGTCTCCTCTAAGATTCATGCAATCTCTTAACTGCAATCACCTATAAAATGAAAATCACAAAACAGCTCACATATACTTCCAACAACACAGGATATACATTACCATCCCAAAACATCATAGTGAGGAAGGGACCAAAGCAAGACCAAAATACAGCTGAGCAGGCTTCAAACTCCATGACCAAGCCAGCTCAGTCAGTCAACAGGTTCCCCAGGGCAGGAGGAAAAAAAGACAATTATAACGCTGTAGTGTGACTCCAGCCAGTTCTGAAGCTGAAGCAGGTTTATTGTTTTCCAATCTGCCTTTATACCACTTTAATTACATGCAGAATAATAAGATCAGTTCTGAGTCAAGGAACAAGCAAGGTCATAAACAAAATCCTGTAAATACCTTTCTGGGGGCTAATCAGAATGACCAAGGATAAGGATTGCCACACATGCTTCCATTGAGCCTGCTCTGCTCTTTACACTAACTCAAATGTAAATGTTCTTAATCAGGGCCTATTTCCTTAGCTCAGGCCCAAAGCCAGATTTCTGCCCAAGGCTTATTTCTTTTATCCTGATAATGTTAGATTCTGGCCAAGTGTCTAGAAGCAAGTAGCCCCAAAAGGGTCTCTACACTTCCACATCTGACTTCAAAGCACTCTTCAGATCTATAGCTCCATTCATCTTTGTTGACTGCAACAATTTCTTTTTCTTGTGCTGGTTCCACTTCCTGTTAGTAGCTTTTCTACACAGGAATCCCATGACTCTGATATCTTGGGGTATTCATGGCAAGTTGAATTTTATAGGTTTTTTTATTCCAATGTCTGGGATCTACTCATGTTCTTCTGGGCTCCTCCAAAGGGACTGAGTCACTTCTCCAGCTCAGTTCTCTCTAGCACTCCACTCACTGCTGCTGCTATTCTTGGTGATCATCCCACAATACTGGCCTCTCCAATTCACTGGAGTCTTCCACTGTAACTAGTCTTCGCCAATAGCCTCTCATAGGCTCCCTTCACAGTTCCAAGACTCAACTTCTTTTCATGACCCTTTCACTCCTATGCCATCAACTGCAACTGAAACTGTACCTTCACCAATAGCCTTTCCTGGCCTCTCACAGTGCTAAGCCTCGGCTGCTCTCCGTAACCCCTTCATGCCTTCAAAACTAGTAACTACCTGGGTGACTCTTGCACAATACCAAGTCCAACTGCAGCATGAGTTATAACCTTGTCTATCTCTGGAACTCAAATTCTTTGTGCTCTCAGAAAACACTTAGCAGAATATTTCCCCTCAGAGATGCTAGTTTACTCTATTATTATTATTATTATTATTATTATTATTATTATTGTTGTTGTTATTATTCATTCTATTCATTTACAACTCAAATGATATCCCACTTAATGTTACCTCTTCACCAACTCCCCACCCCACATCAACCTTCCAACCTCCCCTTTGTCTGTATGAGGGTGCTTCCCCACACGCACACATTCCCACCACACTGCTCCAGCATCCCCCTATGCTGGGGCATCAAACCTCCCTGGAACCAAGGGCCTCACCTCCCATTGCTCTCAGGAGAGACCATCCTCTTCTACATATGTATCTGGAGCCATAGATCCCTCCAGATACACTCCTTAGTTGGTGGTCAAGTCTCTGGGAGAACTGGGTGTAAGGCCAGCCTATGTTGTTCTTCCAGTGGGCTTGCAATCCCCCTCAGCTCCTCCAGTCCTTCTGACAGTTCCCCCTTCAGGTTCCCTGAGCTCAGTCTGATGGTTGGCTCCAAGCATCTACATCTGCATTAGTTAGTTGCTGGCTGGACCTACCAAGGAACCACCACATCAGGTTCTTGTCAGTAAGTGTCTCTTGACCATGGCAACAGTGTTGGGTTTGGTGTCTGCAGACATGATGGATCCCCAGTGAGGCAGTTCCTGGTTGGCTCTTCCTTCAGTCTCTGTTCCATTTTTGTCCCTGTTCTTCCTTGGGACAAGAACATTTCTGGGTTAAAAACATTGAGACGGGTGGGTGGCCCCATCCCTTGACCAGGTGATCTCTACAGGTTGTATCTCCCACTTCTCTGTGCATTCAACCCTGAGATTCCACCTCACACCAATCAGAATGGCTAAGGTAAAACATGGAGGTAACAGCAGATGTTGGTAAGGATGTAGAGAAAGAGGAACACTCCTTCACTGCTAGTGGGACTGCACGCTGGTAAAACCAGTTTGGAAATTAAACTGACAGTTCCTGAGAAAATTGGATATAGTTCTACCTGAAGACCCAGCTATACCACTCCTGGGCAAAAATGCTCCAACGAATACCAAGGACACATGCTCCATTATGTTCATACCAGCCTTATTTCTAATAGCCAGAAACTAGAAACAACCCAGATGTCCCTCAACAGAAGAATGGATAAAGAAAATGTTGTACATTTACACAATGGAATACTACTCAGCTATTAAAAACAATGACTTTATGAAATTTGCAGGCAAATGGTTGGAATTAGAAAATATCATCCTGCATGAGGTAACCCAGACACATACAACACACACACACACACACACACACACACACACACACACACACACACACACAAATGCATGGTATATACTAACTGATAAGTGGATATTAGTCCACAGACCAGATGGAGATTAGAAGGGAAAAAGAACAGGGTGTGGATGCTTCTGTCCTGCATTGAGGGGTAAACAGGATGATCGTGGGAGGTAGAGGGAGAGGAGGACCTGGGAGGGAGAGGAGGAGATAGAAATAAGGGTGGCAGGATCAGGAACTGGAGAAGGTGTGAGAGAAATACAGAGGGTTGGGAATTGGAACAAAACTATGTAACAGGCAAGATGAGGAACTGGGGATAGCCACTGGAAAGTTCCAGACACAAGGGAAATGTGAGACTCCCAGGAACCAGATAGTCTATTCTTAATCACTAATTTCTTAGCTCCAGTTAACCAGAATCAATTGTCCCAGTAGACCCTTTTATTCTTGACTCTAAAGCCAGAGCCACATGGCTGAAGTTGCCAAGTTTTGCTGCTTGTTGGGTCTGGAACATGGTCCACTTTTCTACACATAGTATGCACTAACTGATAAGTGGATATTAGCCCAAAAGCTTGGATTACCCAAGATACAATCCACAGACCACATGAAGCTCAAGAAGGATGACCACAGTGTGGATGCTTTAGTCCTTCTTAAAAGGGAGAACAAAATATTCATAGGAGGAGATGTGGAGACAAAGTTTGGAGCAGAGACTGAAGGAATGGCCATTCAGAGCCTGCCCCACCTGGGGATCCAGCCCATATACATACAGTCACCAAACCCAGACAATATTGCTGCTGCCAAGAAGTGCATGCTGACAGGAGCCTCATATAGCTGTCTCCTGAGAGGCTTTGTCACAGCATGACAAATACAGAGGAAGATGCTTGCAGCCAACCATTGAACTGAGAATGGGGACCCCATTGGAGGAGTTAAGAGAAAAGATTGAAGGAGCTGAAGGGGTTTACAACCCCATAAGAACAATACCAACCAACCAGAACTCCCGGGCACTAAACCACCATCCAAAGAGTATACATGGACAGGCCCATGG
Source organism: Rattus norvegicus (assembly GCF_021556685.1). Taxonomy (NCBI): domain Eukaryota; kingdom Metazoa; phylum Chordata; class Mammalia; order Rodentia; family Muridae; genus Rattus; species Rattus norvegicus. The sequence goes on along the minus strand of NC_141543.1, from coordinate 31,446,280 downwards.
CTCCAGCTGCATGTGTAGCAGAGGATGGCCTTGTTGGGCACCAGTGAGAAGAGAAGCCCTTGGTCCTGCCAAGGCTCAAGTCCCTTGTGTAAAGGAATGTCAGGGTGGGTAGGCAAGAAGAGGTAGGTGGATGGGAGGGGGGACACCCTCATAGAAGAAGTGAGGGTAGGGGATAGGGGTTTTATGGACAGGAAACTGGGAAAGGGGATAACATTTGAAATGTAAATAAATGAAAAAATATCCAATAAAAAAAGTGAACCAGAGAACAGAGTCTGAACTTTTTTGATTTGAGACTTCCTTTGTCAATGAAATTAATCTGATAAGTCTTTTGATATTAGCCTTGGGTTGATTCTTCAGACAAGTGCAAAAAGCAGCCACATTCTTCACCAAAACATCATAAAAGGGATCTCCAGGCAACATCCTAAAATTCCACTGCTCTGAAACTTCTAGAGCAAGGCCTACACAGTTCAAATCACTCTTAGAATCAGAGTCTTTCATATTCCTATTGGGATGGTCCATTCAGGCCCACTTAAAGCATTTCACTCCTTCCCAAATCTGGAGTCCACAAATTCACATTTCTCCGAACAAAAACAAGGTCAGACCTATCACAGAAATGCCTAGTCCCTGATACCAACTTCTGTCTTAATTTGGATTTTTTTGCTATGAAGAAGCACCATGACCAAGGCAACTCTTATAATGGACAACATTTAATTGGAGCTGGCTAACATGCTCAGAGATTCAGTGCATTGTCATTCAAGGTAGGATCATGCCAGTATACATAGGAAAAGGAATTGAGAGTTCTGCATCTTGATCAACTGCAGCCAGGAGAAACTGTTTTCTAGGCAGCTAGGAGGAGGGTCTCAAAGCCCACACTAAAAGACACAATTCTTCCAACAAGGCTACACCTACTCTAGCAAGGCCTCCTAACAGTGCCACTCCCTGGGCCAAGCATATTCAAACCACCACAGAACCATACTGTGGAAAGGAGGAGTAACTCCTACACATTGTCATCTGAGCTATACTTACATGCCACAAACACACACACACAGAGAGAGAGAGAGAGAGAGAGAGAGAGAGAGAGAGAGAGACAGAGAGAGAGAGACAGAGACAGAGACAGAGACAGAGACAGAGAGAGACAGAGAGAGAGACAGAGAGACAGAGGCAGAGACAGAGAGACAGAGACAGAGAGAGACAGAGAGAGAGAAAGACAGACAGACAGCAGAGCTAGGGAGAAGAATTATACTCTAATGCTTAAACTAATAAAATATATTTTCAAGTCATTTTCTTTTCACTACTACCTCAAAACAGACTATGAAAGCAAGAATGTTTATATTAAGGCATTACAGTATAGTTGTTAAAGGTTCTTATTTGGGCCAAGAACTGTTTGATAATGTGGAATATCTATGAGATTCAGAAAAAATGTTCCACTTGTACTTCTGCGGATTCCTGGCTTGGCAACAGATGCTATTCTAAAACTCAACAAAAGTCTCTCCTTCCAATGGAATCCATCCTGTATGAAAGACATAAGTGATATGATCATGAAGGTGTTTTTCCTGTGGGTGTGGTTTACTCATTCACACTGAGTATGCTGGTCCCAGCAATTGTCCCAAATATAGTAAAGTTAACTGCACACTTTGTGATTGTGTGGAGACTGTGTTCACCCTCCACTGCTAACAAAACCAAAGGTAACGAGAACTTCTATAGTAGAGTATTTGACAATGAGTACTCTGTTCTAGTAAATGGATCACTGCCTATACCTGTGGAGTGGGTTAGTTATTCTGTGATTAAGAGATGAAATTGAAGGAGAGACAGAGACAGAAACAGAGAGATGTTCAGCATCTACTCCAGGTATTGCGATGTATTACAATACCTAGAACAAAACCAGACACTAGTGCCTAATTAATATGTTGTATGTGTTGAGGATAATTGGCATATTCCCATACCATCCTTACTATTATTTAAGGGAAATATTTATTTAAATGGGATGTTGAACTCAGGTGGTGTAATTCTCAGAGTTCTCCGGGAAGAGAACAGATAATATATATATTTAGCAGATTATCTCCCTGATACAACATGGCTGTTCCCATACTGGAGAAGCCTATAACTCAGAAGCTTCTCACTCTGTGATACTAGATGCTTCACTAGGGTCATTCTACTACTGACAGCCTAGAGGCTTCTTGAGAGCAAAAGATCTTCAGTTCACCTCATGTTAGCGAGCCAACGAAGTGGGAGTCTGATGTTATTGAAGGATAACAGCTGAGGGAGGATAGATGAAGTTGCCATGAGGATAGGAAGACATCGCAAGGGAGGAAAACAAAAGGCAGAGTTTTCCTCTCTGGATCTCTGTTTTGAATTACCTGTCTACTGCTAGAAAATACAACAGGCATTTAGAATATGTTCTCCTTTTTTATGGAGCCTGACTGAGAAAATCCTTTACAGGTATGACGATTAGCTTATTCCTTACTATACTCAGGTCCAGCCAAGGTGATAATCCAAATTAAACATCACTTGTGACTATATGATAAATGCAACAAAATTGAAATCATTAACATCAGCATTTTTTTACAAATAGAAATTAGTAGAGATTATCTTCTTTTGTCTGAAACAATGTATATATTGGAAAGAAAACAGTACTTCTATAATTTTAATTAGCTATCATTCTGCTCAAAGATTTTAAACTGTGGCTTCCTCTATTAAAGCAATCGTAAAATGTTGAACTTAGTCCTGATGATATGCAAGCACCAAACTTTGACATTCTCTTTGTGAGGAGAACAAGCAAGGAAAATTATAACTTATGGGACTCAAAGTTACTGAGTGGCATGTCATTGCACACTCTATCACTTAAAATCATCATTCGCCATCTATAGCTGACTCTGCACATTTTAAGCCACATGACTCAAGACGGTGAGGCCATTCCCAAGTCTCAGAATCAAGCATTGGATGAGGAATATAAAGCTTGCTCAAGGTCACACAATTATTTATGGTAAGGCTTGGGCCCAGATATTAAAATCCTGGCCTAGAGCTGGTCTCTCAGTCTCTCAAATTAACCACTTTTCTCATTTTCTCATCTAACATATGTATGCATATGCATATAAATATAATATATAAATATATACACATGTGTATATATTTATTTAATCATTTATATAGTTTTATATAGAAAGTACATATATGAATTGGCTTTAGTTTACCCTTAAACATATATGTATATAAGTGTATATTTATGTAATTATATATATGCATGAATATATATGTGTGTGTGTATGTGTGTGAATGAATGAACTGGCTTTAGTATAACTTTAAATGATTAACTCTCTAACTCAAGACTCTGTTTATGCATTGCACACAGTTTAGCAATCAGTTAAAGCAAGATCTTGGAGAATAGCTTATATCATAACCCTCAATACACAGTCAATTATATCACAGGACTCTTTTTTTAAGGATCTCACATTATTTGCATATGTGAAATGACATTGATGAGCATTCACAGTGACAGAAACAGATGCTTCTGCCATCATGTAATGTGAAACACATTTTCTGGGCTGAAGAATAGAAGGCTGTCAGTTGCAGGGACTGCAGGTAAAATGGATCCACATTGGAGCTCCCTGAGAAAAAAATGCCACCACCTTTCCCCCAAATTAAAATGCATCCTGTTTTGTATATTTGAAAGTAACACATTCCTATACTGCACTATATTATAAGCCACATACTTGAAGACTGTCTGCAGGATCATGTTTCTTACTCCTTCTACATTAGAAATATCCAGAATAAAAATGAACTCCTGATCATTCTAGGCCAGGTAAATATTGGCTTACAAACAATGGTTGTTACAGAAATAAATAGAATATTAAAAATTGAAGACAGAACTATCTGCATATACAAATCACATGGCTTCATATATCCAACCAAATGTATCTGTGATGAAATACAAAATCCTTTATTGGTAAGGTAATGTTTTACATGTCCACATTTCAAGATTTGATATATTCATTTACTCAATAGTTATTTATTGTCAGGAATCAACTTATCCTGTTGTATTGGGCAAAACAGTTCATAGTGAATGTCTCTGAATTCCTTTCTACTTCCTCCACACATTAATTCCTCAGTTCCAAAGAAAATTGGTTTTGGGGGCGGTGTGTGGCTTCTTACAGATTAGTTCAAGGCTGGTGTGGAATTAAGTGACAAAATGTGCAAATTCTGTGCAATGGTTGATGCTTACTGAACAACTACCAAATACCAGCCCACAAGTACCAGCCTCTTTCTCTCCTGGAACTCTTTTTCTCACTTTGTCTTGCCATGTGTATGGGCAGCAGGCTTCCTTACCCAGAAGTTCAGGATTCAAACTCATTCAAGCTTTCCAACTTAGTGCCAGAAATACAGGCTGTCAATCTAGAAAGCAATAGTCCACCACCCTCCAAAATTTCTTTCCTTGTCTTCTAAGATCTAATCCTCACTGTCACCTCCAAAGCGATGTCTATTCTGATCAACATCTGATATGTGTATTTAGTCTCAATCTTTAGTATCCAATTTACCCCATTCACAATGCTTATTATCATCTATCCACAAGACCATTTTCTGTAATTTGTACATTTATATTATCTGATTTTATAATTAAGACTACAAGAACCCTGTGAACACATCTTTCTTGTGTTCACATTCTTATGTCTACAGTCTTTGGAATAATGGCTCCTTCTTAAACAACTCAAAGTATTTGTTTTGCAAAATGAAAATACAGTGTTGAATAATAAGAACAAATCCATGTCACATAGAAAAATAACATCGTAAAGTGAGAAATAAACACAAAATGGACAACTTTACATAATACCTAACTATAACAAAGAAAGAGCATCACATGTCTGAAACATATAAGGTCACTTTTTAAGGAAGAAACAGCTATGAAACAATGTCATTTACACAATAATCAAAGAATTATCAAAGCATATCATAAGCAAGGGAAGTGAAGAGAGAGACTTCAGTGAGACAGAGACGGGAATTCTGACATCTGACTGATGTTATACCTGATGCTCTGACTGAAGATTTAAAGAGCAAATACAAGGCTAGCATTTGAAGGAAAAGAGAGTAGTCTTACAGTAAAAAAAAATCAATATATCACAGGAACACAAGCTAGGATTGCTTCAAACAATAGAAATTACTATTTTCCTACTTCATGAGTATAGCAATACAAAATCAAGTTATGGAAAAGCCATTCTTACTCTGAAAGTTCACTTCTTGCACTTCTTTACCTTCCTTTGATAATTTTTTCTGATTTCTGCCTTATAGCTACACCACTCCAATTGCTTTCATTTAGATTTTTGTATCTCTTTTCTCTGTATGCTGCCACTCTGCATTACAGACAGGCTAACATCTTTCTAAACCATCATGTTCTGATTTCTGTTTGCTTAACAAATGGTTATTAGTCTATCTCTTCCCCTCCCCCCCCTACACACACACACTTACTATTATTAGAAATCTCCCTCTCCTTTCTCTTATAAAGATGGCTCACTGGCTTTAAGAGTCATCCTGGAGAGTGATCCTAGCTAAGTTTCCTAGCGACGGGGGTATATGAAGCCTTGATTGGCCATCGTGATCTCCTACAACCAAACAAGACTTCAATAGAGAGATAGGGACACCAACCCTAGAACAAAACCTTAGACTCACAATTTGTCTTGCCTACACGATGTGCAGGGATAAAATATGGAGCAGAATTTGAAGGAAGAGCTAACCAATGACTAGCCTAGCTTGAGACCCGTGCCATGAGAGGGAACACGTCCCTGACACTATTAGTGATATTCTGCTGTACTTGTAAACAGAAACTAGCATTACTGTTATCAGAGATATTTCATTCAGCAACTGCTAGAAACTGATGCAGAGATGCGTAGCCAAACATTAAGTGAAGCTTGCAGAATTCTGTGGAAGATGGGGAGGAAGGATTGAAGGAGCCAGAGAGGTCAAGGACATGACAAGAACGCTTACAGAATGAACTAATCTGGACCCATAAGGGATCATGGAGACTGAACTGCAAACCAGGAGATGTGCATGGGACAGACTTAGACCCTCTTAACATAAGTAACAGTTGTGCAGCTGGGTCTTCATGCAGGATGCTGTCTCTGGCTACATTGCTGGCTACATTTGAATCCAATTTCCTCTAACTTGGCTGCCTTATGTAGCCTCAGTAGAAGCTATATCTAGTCTTACTGCAACTTGATATTCCAAGGCAAGTGGATATCCATGGGAGGTACATGGTCTCATTTTCTATTATTTACCAGTACAGGTCTCCTGTTCTCTGAGAAGAGAGCAGGAGAGGAAACAAGAAGGAGAGACTGAAAAGAGAAAAGGGAGGGGAAGCTGCAATTAAGATGTAAAGTAAGTAACTTAATTAATAAAAACACAAATAAGAAAAAAGAGTCATCCTAATTAAGTATGAATCCATAAAAATGAAATAAATCCCCAAAGGGATATGGTGACTTTCTTGGGAACAGGGTTTAGGAGTTGATGACTTAGTTTTTACGGAAACACAATTATTCAACTATAGACTGAGCTGGAAAAAATCCATGCTTTCCCCATGTGTAAAAAGCATACACATCATCCCAAACCCAAAGCCTTAACTCACTTCTATATCAAGCATAAGTCCCAGGTCTCATTATAGAAGAGGTATATGTGGGACATATCAATCCAATATACACAGTAATTCTCGAAAACTAGTGTGACCTCAGGTGAGAATTGAAATCCTCTATGGCCACAGTTGTATGGCTATAAGATAGGTACATGTGCTTTATGTCCAGGATTCCCTCCACGTATTTACAATAAAGAGATGAAAATTTTCTCTTGGATGTGGCCAGGAAGAGGTTTCTCCATGAAAACCCTTCTTTGCATAAAAATGATTTGACAGCTTTTTCATCACTTATTAACTTTCTGATCTAAAGAGGAAATGCCATAGTCAACACAGCCAAGAGATGAGAGAAATGAAACTGAGAGTCTAGAAAGAAATATCAGACAGAGGACAAAACTCATAATACGGGAGAGCCAATAAAATGGCTCAATGGACAGAGAATGTGACTCAAAACTGTTGAAGATGTTAAACACAAGGAAAGTCTGAGAAACATTAGAGGAACTGAAAAGACAGAAGGACCAATGAAATGTCACAGAAGAAAGGAAAAGACTTTAGATAAAAAGAAAGAAATGAGATTTAAATGTATTGTGGACGTTATTAAATAATAACCTATTGATGTTAGTTTATAAGCTGTAAAACATGATACACACAATAATAATAGCAAAGCACTTGAAATGTAAACATGGTATATGGGAATTCTGCACTATCTTCACAATTATATTGTGCCTTTAAATTATATTGTGGCTTTAAAACTATTCTTACTTTTGTTGGTTTGAGTTTTTGTTTGAGACAGCCCTGGCTGTCCTGGAACTCTCTCTGTAGAACAGATTGGCCTTGAACTCACAGAGACCAGCTCCCATCAATGACGGGAGCAGCTCCAGTCTTGGTTTTGTTGTTGTTGTTGTTTTTGCTACATTAACCGTATCTGCTCACTGACCAATGTTCATAATTTATCCAGGTTGACAGTTGGGCAGAAGCTCTGGTTGTTGTTCAAGTGGCAGTGCCTTATAGCAACTTTTCTGAAGTAACCTGGATGGTATTTGTCAAAGCTGACCCTGTGGTGATGCACGCCTCAGCATTCCCGCGCCCTCCTGGGTGCTTGCAGGGCCTACCAATGCCACCATGGCCATGGCTCTCATGGCCCCGGAGTTTCCAGGTCTTCATCAGTCTGGATGGCATGGCGGTAGCAGAAAAGAAAGAGTTGTTCACATACTCTTAAGCAGTCTACCACGGCCCCTCTACCCTAGCCACATTATTAAGCTTCTTACTTGATGGTACAGACTGCCTTGCACTATAAAAAAATTTCAGGTTAGCCCATTTGATGAAATCTTGCTCAGTGAATGATGAGGAAATTACACTTAGTGGGTCCTGAGATGAGGTTGCCTTCAGAATTAAAAGCAGTGTGATAGGAGCCTGTTTATCCTTCCTGGCATACACATTTCAGGGATGTAATTATACCAGAGAATGATGCCTAAAGATACAGAATCCTTACAATGACCACGGCAGGATATGTTGAGAAATAAAAATAGAACACTAAACATGGGAGCTCCCTAAAGAACAGGCATCCTGTGATGGAACCAGTGAGTTACTAAAAGAGTTGATCTGGACTTGGTCCCATGTCAGGGGTCTGTGAGCAGCATCATATTTATGCCTATTTTTTGAGACATGTAGAACAGAGAGCACCAGAACATTCCATATCTAACTGTATACTTCTATAACCTGGACGTGTCCCACACAGCGGCTTGTGTTTTTCTATATTACTTGAAGCGAGATGCTGACAGCGTCCTTGTGAACCACAGGAGAAACAAGTCCAGAAGCAGAGACGAGGTAGTTGACGAAAACAGGAGTGTTCAGCAAATATCCACCAAGATGAATTAGCGGGGTCATGAAAAAAGTTACAAGAAACAGATCGATTCTGTTAGTAAGTTTAAAATGCAATTGGATTTTACTGAAGTCCTAGAAGTGGGTATTTTTAACCATTTGAAAATAACTAATTTTGTGTTTTGATGTGTGTGCACATGTGTGTGTATGTATGTGGTGAGGGGCACTTGTGTTTGTGCTTTCCTTTGACAGAGGAAGTTAACTTTTTATATTATCTGAACAAATAATAGGAATGAATTCCAGTTATGAAAATCAGTAAAGTCTCAGAGAACGATGAGACAAGAAAGAATAGAAATTGGGTTAGGGCATACAGTATTAAATTTGATAAGTCTGCCATATGTCAGGTTAAAACAACAAGCAGGCATTTGAATATATATACCCGAAGTACAAGAACAGATATTGAAGTTAGAGGCGGAATGTGAGTTAATATCCAGGGCATTAAATTATGAACCTAATGAATTCCTAAGGTAAGAAAGAGAGGTTAAATTTAAAAAACAAAACAAAAAGACAGAATGATTTAACATTGAGACAGCCCAAGACATTGGAAAGAAAAGAAAGGACTAGCAAAGGTTAAGAAAAACTTCCCAGCAGCACTTCCTACACGTGAGTAACGAGTTCATTGTGGTCTTTGTGGGGTTTTTTTCCTTTATAAGCCCTCAGTCTGAACTATGTCCCTGGTCTGACCAGTATTAGGATGTGTGATCAATAAACCATCCCTGTCTGACTGAAAAAAAAAGAAAGAAAAAGAAAAACTGCCCAGAAAGTTAGCTGAAAAACTAATAAAGAGTAGAGTCACCAAAGCTAAGTCAAAAAATAGGTCATAAGCATCTATGTCGAATGATCTGTGATGGGTCAAATAAGCTAAAAACTGGGAACTTATCATTATTCAAAGGAGAAGCTCATGAGTCACAAACTCAATTTTAGTAGGACAGGAAGAAAATTGTTATGAAAATATAAGAGGAAGTTGGCTCCAGATGATCAAGACAGCCATTTCTAGAAGTAAAATGCAGGTTAGAAATAGAATGTGACCAAAATATTGTAAAAAAATGGATAATATAATGCCATAAACTAATACAGGCAAAAATTATTTACAGAAAAGTTAGTGATAGAATCACAAGAATGATATTCTGAGGGAAAACTCATGGGAAAACAAACGCTGGGGGGTGAAGCACTGGTCTCAGGAGAATAGAGTTTTTTTCCCAAGGGAGGTATTTTTCCCATGGTCAAAGTGGAGAAGATACAATAAGTATGTATAGATGTCATGCCATGTGTGAATGTATGAAATGTTAGCCCCCATAACAGACTCCAAAAGCCTAAAACTACACACTTCGTGCCACTAGAATTAATACTTTGTTACTACTCTATTTCATGGAACAACTATTAAATTATTTCTATTGGATCTAATTTATGGATGATATGGTTTTATAGAAGTATTTCTCTTCAATAATTTGGCTACCAATGAGCACTCAACCCTAGCTAATTGCTCCTGACCGTCATTACTTCTAGGGAAGAGAGAGTCAGCCTTCTTTAGGGCTAAAGCCTATGGTAGGTTGACGCCACCCTCTGGTAGGTGGTCCCACAGTCATGAGTATAGGAACAACACAAACTGGACTCAGTGGACTATTCAAACAAAACAAACAAACCAGAAGTAAATAACAGAGATGGGATGGGGCTTAGAGAAGTCACAGAGGACTGGAGGGTAAATATGATCAAAATATATTGTATCCATGTATGAAATCACAAAGAATAAAATGATTTAAAGGTCTAGAAAAAGAAGGGTACCAATCAATGGGGAAGGGTAGAAGCTTCCCTTCATTAGGATATACCAATATTGCTATTGTAAGTATTAGCCATAAGATGAATAATACCAAACATCAGCATGTAGAATGAAACTGTAGCCCTATCAACTTTCCCATCAAATTTCACTGGAGGCCCAGGATTATGGTAAATTTGATATCCACAAGATACCTTAAAAGCCTGACAAAACTTATAAAGTACTAAACAGTGTGCTTCTGGGTGGAATCCACGGGGTGATTAACTGCACTTGACTTAGACTCCATGCCAGTGACCCTGGAATGTTGAAGCCCAGGTTCTTGGCTCAGCATTAGAGTTGATCAACATCCAAAGCAAATCAATAATGTAAGGAAAGCTGAACAGGACAGGCTGCTAAGCCTGGGAGAGGAACAGAAATCTATTCTCGCTTTGATGAGCGAACAAATCATAGAACAAGGAAAGCACACAAGCCTCTAAATCTTGAAGCTGATCTTTCTGTAAAGAGTTTATGCAGAATACTATTAGCTCTCAGTAAGCACAATTAATGCTCAGTAGCTCACGAATGGAAACTCTAAATGCGAAGACATGCCTGACTACTCGACATGCAAATTTTTTAAATTTTCTAATTTGGCCTCAGAATTATGGCTGAGTCCAGGCGTGAAGCTACTTTCTTTCCAGTAGCTATTGAGAATCGCTCATTTTGCTTTTAATGTATTCTCTCCACTGTGCTCCTCTTCAGAAATTAGCAGGCAGGCAGTTTACCTAACTGAAGAACAAACCATTTTGGTGGACAGAATTACGTCACATATTTCAAATATCCAAACCTTTTCAGAAATTGGATCTAGACTTTAAATCTATTAGTTTATCCCTTGCCATGGTTAAATGAATATAAAATATAATTAAACTCAGAACAAAAGAACGATCATTACGTAACAGCAAAATTAACATTTCTGGCGCATTGCTCCCTGAGTCATTAATACACAGATGACTTTGCTGAAGGTCTGCTTCTTCAGAAAACCAAGCTCAGCTTGAAACAAAAGGCGAACATCTGACAATCAGGAGAGATGTTGTCCTGGAAGACTAGCTGGACTTCCCAAGTGTCCTAGCTCCATGAATCATTGATATGCCTTCCATTATTGAAGAAATGCTTTCTTTGCTTTTCACGGAAGGCATCGTGAGAAGATTAATAACACTTGTTTTTAGCGATTATAATGCAACTCACTTCCATTTCTCAAGACAAGCGCAAAGTTAAAGACTGAGTGAAAAAGTGAAATGAATTTTCTTAACCCTGACCATGTCCCTTGTATTGGAAAGAGTACTTCAGCAGTTTAAAAATATTTGTGTCAGCCAGAATACAGCAAATATAGAGGCGAATGCCAGCAGCAAACCAGAACTGAACTGAGAATAGGTCCCCTATTGAAGGAATCAGAGAAAGAACTGGAAGAGCTTGAAGGGGCTCGAGACCCCAAAAGTACAACAATGCCAAGCAACCAGAGCTTCCAGGGACTAAGCCACTACCTAAAGACTATACATGGACTGACGCTGGACTCTGACCCCATAGGTAGCAATGAATATCCTAGTAAGAGCACCAGTGGAAGGGGAAGCCCTTGGTAATGCTAAGACTGAACCCACAGTGAACTAGTCTATGGGGGGAGGGTGGCAATGGGGGGAGGGTGGGGAGGGGAACACCCATAAGGAAGGGGAGGGGGGAGGGGGATGTTTGCCCGGAAACCGGGAAAGGGAATAACACTCGAAATGTATATAAGAAATACTCAAGTTAATAAAAAAATATTTAAAAAAATATGTGTCATAAGGGACAGCCCACTACAATTAGTTTGGCATACAATTACTTCCATTATAAAATATAAAGATATAAGTGCGCAGGTATTTCTACCTATGGGACAGAACTCAGAGTAAGGACAGAAATGAGTCAGGAAAATTGTAAGATTTTGTGTGTGTGTGTGTGTGTGTGTGTGTGTGTGTGTGACACACACACACATATACATATATACATACACACACCTACATACCTATTCTCTAATCCATTATTATAAAGTAGCTATCTTTATTGTCTAATATTCTACACGCAAAGTTTGGAGCATGTAATCAACAAAATGTAGTGGCAAAAACCTACATTCCCAGCTCCTTGAGAGGATGAAGCCTAGGTATTCAGGACCACTGAGAAACCCCCTATCTTAAAGAAATAAACAAGCATAAAGCATCTGGCTAATTCTGAGGACATTCTATTTGGATGCACACACCCTCTTTTCTCCTGTCCAACCTCTTTCCAGTGAAAGGTGGCTCATGGGGTGCAGAATTGACGCTGTGCATGACACAAAAGAAGAGAATGGCATCAGAGTTCCAGGACTTCTGGAAATACATAGTGAGGCTTTGTCCTTAAAACATTAAAATATTTTCAAAAAAGCCTAATAAGCATAATAGCTGGTAGGGGGTAGAAGGGGGAGTATGATTAAATACTCACATCCTCCCCTGAGCTACCGAGCACTCACTACAGCAGGCTTGCATTCCTCAGGTTCCCTTGTGAGGATACGGGAAGAAGATTTGATTAAAAACAAGACTTAGGAGGGGTTTTTAGCAGGAGTCCCAATCTTGCACTCCCTGCCTCCGCTAAATGCCGGAAGTGCCCGGCATAAATATGTGTGCTCTCTGGCACATGGGTTTTTAATAGTTTTTCTCTCTCACTGTTTGGATAGAAGAGACATTCTACCTATAACATTTCCATGCTGTACATGGCAACTATTCCAGAAACGATAGTTCATATTAAATAGACTATTCTGAAGATAAATACACAGCAAAGAATCCACTTTTCATAACATATACTGTGCTGAAGGAGGGTATAGAATAGATTTAGTAAAGATGTAAAACATAGGTTTCCATAAGGCTTTTAAAAAACACTCCATGTGAGTTATCTGTTCTCCCCCTCTTCTGCCGTGCCCTTATTCACTGACCATTTAAACTAAACTTTCCCTTTTCACACCACTATGTTCTGCTGATATTCCCATTTTAACATCATCTCTCCTCAAACCCAATGCCGCCTTTGCGTTGCCCCCAATGCTCAATTTCACCCAGCACTCTGTAGAATCATCCATGGACGCTTGCTAAGAGTGTTTTGCAGTTACTTGTCTGCATGCTCAGAAACTTCATGCACAGACTGGACTGATTTAGATAATTGACAAATTGAGATGATCAACTCAATCTTCATAGCCCCTACTTTCTTGAAGCTTGAACAATTGGACAAAGCATTTAAGCCTCTCATCATACCTTCATCCCTTTTGTTGCCAGCATCCGTGCTGAGGCTGTGTAGAAACTCTTGGCCACAGGTAATTACATAATTAAAAAAAGAACATCGGTTTGGATATTTTGAGAGATTTAGAGAGCCAGAAAACAGAGGCAGAGAACAAGTACACATTTTTAACTAAACCACAAAACTCAAGTACCCTTTGAGTCTGGACAATTATGGGCCCAGCAGCCAGGTTCTGTGTTTATCAAACGTCAGGTAGTATTGGTTTCTTTCGATTTCGTTTCCACCTTTGCTGAGATAATCAATACACTCAATTCATATGTAGGTTAATAAACTGTGAATTTTCGAAGAAAAGTTTTTAGGAAAATCTAGTTGACTATCTTGAGATACGTTCTCAATGGGACCACTATCAAAAAGTTTACATTTGAATAAAGAAATAACAGAAAACTGGAGGATGAAAGCAAGCAGCTTCACAGGTACTTTAAAAATCATTGCCATCTATTAAAGACTATAATACACAACTGATATGAGAAACCAAGAGTTGGGGGTATACCTTTTCACTCTCTTTCCTCTAGAAAAGATACAGAAGTCTTGAGAGTGGAGTTCTCAGAGAACAGCCTGGGATTGTGTTAATGACACTGGCAGAAGAATATCCATTACATGACATACTTTGTTAGCTATGTGTGTTTCACTTTTCATGACTCCTTCTTTAAATACCTCTAGTTACTCTACCATCCTTGTATCAGTTAGCGTCAGCTGTCAGCATAACACAAACTTAGAGTCACCTGGAAAGAGAGGTGCTCAACTACAGAATTGCTCGGACTAGGCCTGTGGTCATGTGCTTGAAGTGTTTTCTTAATGTCTAATTGGTCTAGGGAGAGCTAGCACACTGGGAACAGTACCATTTGTTAGGTGGGCCTGAGCGATCTAAGATAGTTGATCAGACCGAAAGGAGCAAGCCAGTAAGCTACAACTCCACATTGGCTTCTGCTTCCAAGTCCTGCCTTAAGTTCCTGCCTTGGCTTCTCTTGATGGTGGACTAGAACCCATAAGCTAAGAGAAACCCTTTCCTCCCCAGTTTGCTTTTGGTCATGGTCCTTTATCGCATCAATAGGCAAAAGTGTGAGTGACTCCTTATTCTCAATTGCATGGGAGTAAAACAGAGGCCTGCTGCTATTTTCCTATTACATCTAAAATTCACTCTCTCCTGATACTCTAGTTTCCCCAAGATGAACCCCTAGGAAGTGTGTTTACTAGAAAATTTTCCCTGAGCATAATAACTAAAACATGCCTGCTGGATATGGAATCACAGTAAGGTTTTGCCTCTGACTCTGGAGGATTTTTCAACCTCCATGAATGAAGATTGATTTGAGCTTCAACTTACTTTTAACCCTGTTAAAATCCCACCCACGCTATTTGATCCTACTTGTTGTGGAGAGGTGTCCAACCAGCTCGTGCAGATGTAATTTATGGCAATTTAAACTGAGCCAAAGAGTTACAAAGTTTCAAATAATGTATGCGCTTCCTACTGAGTTTAATCAGTGTTTATTAAAAGAGAGTTACTTATGCCTGTTTGCCCTTCCAATATCCTTGCTTAAACACAAGTTTAGCAGGAATAAGTAGCAGCCCTGCTGTTGTTCTTCTGACAATCTGCATTGGGAGTAAATGGTTAAGGAAGATTCGCTGATCCCATTCATCACTCCTGGTACATAATCAGCAGGAACTACTTTTCCCCTCACTGCTGAGTTGTAGCAGATGACACTGTTGGGAAGCCTCTGGGACTCCTTGCTAAACATGAATATTCAGCATTGAGAACAGCTTTCAGCACATCAAATTAAATGCAACCTTAGGAAGGGCTTGTCATCTTCACCTTGATCACCTCTCCTCACCCATAGTCTTCTCTTCACAGATGTGTAAGAAGATGACTTGGGACCTCTATGCAGTCAGCATGATTTTAGAGACCTGAGTGTAGAGTCATTGTTTCCTTTCCCTTGCTGGAACAGTAGGTTAGGAGTCTGGGCCAATCGTTTGTATCAAGCATGCAACTTTCAATCAGTTTAAGGTGCAGTGAGGTATGAGGGACAAGTCTCTAGGAACTAATCGAGTGCTTTTTGGATGGGTCAGTAATTCTCTAATGTTTGTTCACCAATATCAGAAAGCCTCTTAAAGATAGTGTAAGCAACAAGAATATATATAGTTTTTCTCTGCCTGAATTCTGAAGGGGTGAAATCGAATCAGAACATCTGACTGCGGTTCAATGTCATTATAGCTCATGCTTCTTCCCTAGTCTCTGTTGTCCTGGTTTATTCTCATTGCATAGAGACAAAGGCAATGAATAAGTAGTCTTCCAAGCCTGCAGATTCAGTGAAAAGGACATACCATATACACTTATGCCAGTTACCTCACTGTTATTTCCTAATTGGATTAAACACCTCTGTTCTCAGTAGGAAACTCAGGGACACATCAATATGCACCCTGTCACAATTGCAGTGTGTGGAGAAAAAAAAATGTCATTCATACACTGAAGAAATAGAAACCAGACCAAAAATAAAAAATAAAGACAGCCAACTTCCACAAATATTAATTAATACAGTGGAAATAATAGAAAGAAAAAATAATAATGGCTCTTGCAGAGGATTGATGTTTCATGGGCAGGTGTCTGTGTTTTAAAACTCTCCACCACTTCCAACTTGGAATGTCTAACTTACCTCTTTAAACTTGCTTTTCCGTTTGCAAAGAAAGTCCCAACTTATAGACCTATTTCAAGAAAAAAGTATTCTCAGTGTTGGGGATTTAACTCAGTGGTAGAGCGCTTGCCTAGCAAGCGCAAGGCCCTGGGTTCGGTCCCCAGCTCCGAAAAATAGAAAAGTAAAAAAAAAAGTATTCTCTTTATGAAGCATAGGACTCTACACATAGTAGGTGTTCAAGAGACGGTAGTTGGGGTTGGGGATTTGGCTCAGTGGTAGAGCACTTGCCTAGCAAGCACAAGGCCCTGGGTTCAGTCCCCAACTCAAAAAAAAAAAAAAGAATAGAAAAAAAAGAGACAGTAGTTTAGTTGGAAGACAGAGCCTCCTTAGAGAAAAATGGGGGTATTTAATACAGAAGGTGAGAGGAGGCAAATTGGAATAGAAAGATACAATTTGTCTGAGATGGGAAAAAAGAATGGAGGGACATCCTTAGGAAAGGAGAAACACAGGAGAAGGAAGGAGGCAGGTAAAATAACAATGAGAATGGCTGAAAAAAGTCACAGGGAATTATACCGTTAAATGGCTACCTAAAAACCAATAATGCACATAATTCAGTGTCTAAATATGCATTTGAAATTTTAATGAACTTTTTTCACTTGGGATGATGTTGGTCTCCTCCACAGCCCAATATCCCCTAACAAAATCTCCAGTACCAGACACGAGAAGCCTTCCTTTGAGTTGTTTGCATAGGCTATTTAAAAAACTCCCAAAATACACTGCCTATTGCTGTTTGCCCTTGGATGCATACCAAAGACTGAAAAAGTCCCTATTGCTGAAGACACCATGTACTTTAGAAAAAGGGCCCTACACAGGAGCCACAGAGTGACCTAGGACAGGACCCTTCCTGTCTCCATCTGTGCCCAGAGCTGGGACTGTCCCATAGCCCTCTGAAATAAAATGTGCCTGCAGAGAGTTGGCCTGACAGGACCACTCTCCCTCCTAAGCCCACATTAGGACCCCACTTTCTCGCTATTAACTGTCTAAAGAGAGACCCACCAGGAAGGCACAGGGCTCAGGAGCCACAGGGCAGCCTGAGACAGGACTCTTCCAGTCTCTATATGTGCCCAAAACTAGGGCTGTTCCACAAACCTCTGACATGAAACCAACTTGCAGAGCTGGTCTGCCAGTAGCACTCTCCCTCATAAGATCACAGAATCAAAGGAGGGACAAGCTCCAGTGAGAGACAGCAAGGCCAACTAACACCAGAGATATCCAGATAGTGAGAGGCAAGCTCAAGAACCAAAGCAACAGAAACCAAGTCTACTTGGCTTCATCAGAACTCAGGTCTCCCACCACAGTAAGTCCTAGATACCCCAACACACTGAAGAAGCAAGATTTGGATTTAAAATCATATCTCATGATAGAGGACTTTAGGGATATAAACAACTCCCTTAAAGAAATACTGGAGAGCACAAGTAAACAAGTAGAAGCCCTTAAAGAGGAAGCACAAAAATCCCTTTCAGAATAACAAGAAAACACAACCAAATAGGTGAAGGAATTGAACAAAACCATCCAGGATCTTAAAATAGAATAGAAACAATAAAGAAATCACAAAAAGAGATAACCCTGGAGTTAGAAAACCGAGGAAAGAGATCAGGAGTCACAGATGCAAGCTTCACCAACGAAATAAGAGACTGAACAGAGAATCTCAGAGGTAGAAGATACCATAGAAAACATTACCACAACAGTCAAAGAAAATGCAAAATTCAAAAAGTTCCTAACCCAAAACATCCAAGAAATCCAGAATGAGAAGACCAAGACTAAGGATTGTGGGTACAGAGAGAGGAAAGATTTCTAACTTAAAAGGTCAGTAAATATCTTCAACAAAATTACTGAAGAAAACTTCCCTCACCAAAAGAAAGAGATACACATGAACATACGAGAAGCCTATAGAACTCCAAGGACTGGACCAGACAAGAAAGTCCTCCTGTCACTTAATAGTCAAACCACAAAATACACAAAAGAAGGATTAAAAGCAGTAAGGGGAAAAGGTCAAGTAAAATACAAAGGCAGACCTATCAGAGAATTACACCAGACTTCCTAACAGAGACTATGAAAGCTAGAAGATCCTGGGCAAATGTAATACAGACCCAAAGAGAACACAAATGCCAGCCTGGACTACTATATCCAGCAAAACTTTCAATTAACATAGATAAAGAGACCAAGATACTCCATGACAAAACCAAATTTAAGCAATATCTTTCCACAAATCCATCCCTACCAAGGATAATAGATGGAAAACTCCCAATACAAGGAGGGAAACTGGACCATAGAAAAAGCAAGAAAGTAATCCTCTTACAAGAAACCCAAAAGAAGATAGCCACACAAACATAATTCCAAATCTAGCAACAAAAATAAGAGGAAACAATCACTTTTCTTTAATATCTCCTACATCAATGGACTCAATAAAAAGACATAGACTAACAGACTGGATCTGTAAACAGGACCCAGCATTTTACTACATAAAGGAAACATATCCCAGTTACAAAGACAGCCACTGCCTAAGAGTAAAAGACTGGGAAATTTTTTTCAAAGAATTGGTCCCAAGAAACTAGGTGGAGTAGCCATTCTAATATCAAATACAATTGCCTTCAGCCAAAAGTTATCAAAAAAAAGATAAGGAAGGATACTTCATATTCATCAAATGAAAAATCTACCAAGATGAACTCTCAATTCTGAATATCTATGCTCCAAATGAAAGGATATGCACATTCATAAAAGAAACCTTATCAAAGCTCAAAGCACACATTGCACCTTACCCAATGATAGTGGGACACTTCAACACCCCACTCTCATCAATGGACAGATCATGGAAACAGAAATTAAACACAGACACAGTGAAACTAACAGAAGTTATGAAGCAAATGGATTTAACAGACGTCTATAGAACATTTCATCCTAAAAAAAAGTGTATGTATATATATATATATATATATATATATACATATACCTTCTTCTCAGCACATCACAGTACTGTCTCAAAAACTGACCATATAATTGGTCACAAAACAGGCCCCAATAGATACAAGGAGATTGAAATAATCCCATGCATCCCATCAGATCACCATGGACTAAGGCTGGTCTTCAATGACAACAAAAACAACAGAAAGTCCGTATACACATGGTAGCTGAACAATGCTCTACTCAATGACAACTTAGAAAAGGAAGAAATAAGGAAATTAATTAAAGACATTTTAGAATTTAATGAACATGAGGGTGCAACATACCCAAACTTATGGGATATAATGAAAGCAGTGCTAAGATGAAATCTCACAGCTCTGAGTGCCTCCAAAACGAAATTGGAGAAAACCTACACTAATGGCTTGACAGCACACCTGAAAGCTCTAGAACAAAAAGAAGCAAATTCACCCAAGAGGAGTAGAAGGCAGGGATTAATCAAACTCAGAGCTGAAATCAACCAAGTAGAAACAAAAATAACTATACAAAGAATCAACAAAACAAGGAGCTGTTTCTCTGAGAATATCAACAAGATAGATAAACCCTTAACCAGACTAACCAGAGAGCATAGAGAGTGTATCTAAAATAACAAAATCAGACATGAAAAGAGAGACATAATAACAGAAAATGGGGAATTTAAAAAAAAATGGAGTACAGAGTTAACCAAAGAATTCTCAACTGAGGAATACCAAATAGCTGAGAAGAACCTAAAGAAATGTTCAATATCCTTAGTCATCAGGGAAATACAAATCAAAACAACCTTGAAATTCTACCTCACACCAGTCAGAATGACTAAGATCAAAAATTCAAGTGACAACAGATGCTGGCGAGGTTGTGGAGAAAGAGAAACACTCCTCCATTGTTGGTGGAATTGCAAGCTGGGACAAGCATTCTGGAAATCAGGCTGGTAGTTCCTCAGAAAATTGGACATAGTACTACCTGAGAAACCAGCTATACCTCTCCTGGGCATATACCCAAAAGATGCTCCAACATATAACAAGGACACATGCTCTACTATGTTCATAGCAGCCTTATTTATAATAGCCAGAGCTGGGGAAAAATGCAGATGTCCTTCAACAGAGGCATGGATACAGAAAATGTGGCACAGTAAAGTCCTACTCAGCTATTAAAAACAATGACTACATGAAATTCATAGGCAAATGGATGGAACCAGAAAATATCATCCAGAGTGAGGTAATCCAGGCACAAAAGAACACACATGGTATGCACTCAATAATAAGAGGATATTACCCCAAAAGCTTGTAATACCTATGAAAAAATTGACAGCTCATAGGAAGCTCAAGAAGAAGAAAGACCAAAATGTGGATGCTTCATTCCTTCTTAGAAAAAGAACAAAATACACACAGGAGGAAATACAGGGACAAAGAGTGAAGCAAGGACTGAAGGAAAGGTCATCCAGAGACTGCCCCACCTGGAGATCCATGCCATATGCAGTCACCAAACCCAGTCACTATTGCTGATGCCAAAAAGTGCTCACAGGAGCCAGATATTGGTGTTCCCTGAGAGGCTCTGCCAGAGCCCTACTGATACTGATGAGGATGCTTGCAGCTAACCATTGGACTGAACAAGAGGACTCCAATGGAGGGGTTAGAGAAAAGGCTGAAGGAGCTGAGGGGATTTGCAACCCCATAGGAAGAACCACAGTTTTAACTAACCAGACCCCACCAAAGCTCCCAGGAACTAAACCCCCAACCAATGAGTACACATGAAGGGACCCATGACTCCAGCGTAATATATAGCCGAGGATGGCATTGTGCAGCATCAATAGGAGAGAAGGCCGTTAGTCCTGTCAATGCTCATTTCCCCAGTGTACAGGAATGCCAGGCATTGAGGTAGGAGTGGGTGGGTGAGAGTGGGAGTATCCTCATAGAAACAGGGAGAGGGGGAGGGGGAGGGAATATGGGAAAGGGGAGAAAGGGGATAACATTTGAAATGTAAATATATAAAATATCCAAGAAAAATAAAATTAGAAAAAACAAAAGAAGAAATGGGCCCAAGACCCCTAAGATGAAACTAGCCTGAATGACAACTCTATGACGACTAGATATCATGGCATTAAGTGTACCATGTGCATCCATCCAAAGGAGGGAGGCAACCGATAGTCCTACCCAGTTATGATGCCTATAAACCATATCAATGCCCAGCATGATTTGATAATCCTATGGGTGCCATAGTGACACACATGCCTTGGAAATAACCAAGAGCTCTCTAATTGTTTTAAGTCCCACTCAACAAGGGGGAGACCATTCCTGGTACTGGAAACCAAGCTAACTATTCAGTGTTAGTTAAATCATGGTTACTGTAGAAGAATCTACACCTACTAATCCCTAAGCACAATCCCTAAGAACCAGCTATAAACATTTGTTTTATAAACGCATAACCCCATAAAAAATGTAGTCTTAACCATTTATGAATAGCACGTATGTAACAGACACAGCAGAGTTCATTACAGAAAACCAAAACAAATGAATATCCGAGTTGCAGAGCACAGTCCCAGTCAACACATCTGCAAACGACTCCGAAAACTAAAGCTCAGAGAACATGTGGAAGAGGGAATGGAAAGGTTGTAAAATCCAGAAGAGAAGCAGTTTACTGTGAGACTGTGTGTCCTATTCGCATTAGGAGCAGCACACAAAAACTCTTCCCAACATGACCACCTGAACTTGAGCTGACCAAGGATAACACCAACAAACATGAGAAAGCAGGCAGGGAGAAGCCTGCACGGCCTCAATCTTATACAGATAACTACAGACAATTGTAAAATGGTGAAAATGTAAAGGGGAGCACACCAATTGCTTGTCTACTACCAAACAACCCTGAAAACATGCATGCAAATATAATAAATGGACTCAATAGGTTATATTTAGGTATATACTATGTAAATATTAGGTATGTAATATATACATATGTGTATATGTATATGTTTGTTTATATATTATATATAATAAAATATGCAAACATATATATATACGTGTTAATAATTGATGCAAAAAATGACATCACAAATTTGAGAGAGTGTAAGGAGGGGTAAATGGGAAGCTTTGGAGAGAAGAAAGGGAAGAGAGAAATGAAATTAAAATACAATCTTAAACAAAAAAGATAAACAATAGTTATTTTTGAGTCAGGAGTGTAAGTTTACCTTTCACCTGAAAAGAAACAGAGAATTGAAAACTTAAAAAGAAAAAATTACTTTTCAACATTTTGGCTAAGACAGGCAAAGCATAGGAAAAGTATACTCTAGCAGGTGATAAGTACATAGCCCTATTTACTTCAAAATATTCCAAGCAGCAATGAAACTAAGTGAATAAAAATCAATTAGCTTTATAAAGGTATTGATACAGTGTCGTGTGACTTTTAGAAAGTTGCAAGGACTCATTTATAAACACACCACATGCTTAAGGCGTATAGGTGCAATGAGCCTTCTGCAAGTCATTTTAGTCTCAATAATCACATTGATATTTAATAGGCACTGAATAATTAGCACAACTGAAATTGAGATAAATGTGTTTCTAAAAGCAGAGCCAAGCTCAGGCAGCAGCAAAGACTTGTGAATGAGAAGAGACTGCAATGTTCTTCAGAATCTGAAATCTTGTTCGGGCCCTCTGTGTAGCCTCCTGTGCAACCTCCCCTGATAGTTAATTACATATCATCTGCTAAGTAAGGTGCTGCACCCTAATGACCTCCACAACTATTTTCAGTTAGGACTGTACCATAAAGAAGACAGATTGAGGGGCTGTGGTGATGGCTCAGAGGTCAAGAGCACTAGCCGCTCTTTCAGAGCACCCAGGTTCAATTCCCAGCACTTACGTAACAAGTCACAATTGTCTGTAACTCCAGTTGGCACCCTTATCACAGATATACATACAGGCAAAGCAACAATGAGCATAAAATAAACAAATCTTAGAAAGAAAAAAACCAAATTGTTTTAAATTCTTGAATGTCACTCACCCGTCCACACAATTTTATTAAGTAAGCAATTAAGAGGCATTTTTAATTATGCACTTACTTATTTCCTTGTGCATATATCAATTGGCTTTTAATGTGTATTATCAAATATATTAAATAAACATCTTCCACAGTTGGTATAGGAATTCATATTCATAGAATTGTAGAGCTACGGAGCCAGAAAAAGTCTCAGACCTGACCCAGTCTAATTGCTCCATTTTGCAGATACAAAATTGAGAGTTTCTAAGTGTATTTGCAGAGGACATTCATTTTTTGTGAAGTAAGAATTTTAATAGGTTTGAAAGATAAAAGAATTGTTGGGACCTTTAAAATAAAAAAGAGTAGTATAGTTTAGAAAAAAAGGAAAACTATAAGAGTAAATGCTGAACGTCTGAGGATGATATAAATTGAATTCGGGAACCCTTGAAAAGATGCCCTTGAGATGTGAGGTTTGGGAAGGTCACCAATTTTTTTTCAAAAATGAAAAAGGGGAGAAAGAAACTTAGGGGTTTTTTACTTCAGAAACCAAGCTCATACCTCGATAGGCTGCATGGCCTTTGAGTGCTTCTTGGCCACGTGACCCTGTGTGCGGAGAGCACAGGATGACGCTGTTGGGCTGGATACTTTCTGTCACCCCGGAGGTTCAGGAGGTTCCTGGTGACAGCTCACGGCACACAGACCCTAAAATAACTGATTAGGAGGTGGACGCTATTTCTAAAAAGTACAGCCTGTTCTACGCTGGATGCCAGCAGGTTACGTCACTTTGTTCCCATCACAAAGAGATGCTTTTCAGGCCTGCCAGTTCCCAACACCTACTTCACTAAGAATCTCCTACGTTTGTCTGGGCCAGGACTACCATCCAGGTAAAAGGCAGCATTTCACCTCCCATCCGAAGGAACAGACTCGCAGTTGCTTGTTCCAGGAAGAAGGAGACATTGTGATACAGTAGAGTTATGAGGAGGATATGGCACCAAAACCCCCAAACACTGGATCTTGGCTGCTCTGGCACAGCTGAGGGTCCCTGCCACGCAAAAATGGGCAATCTGTTTCCTTCTGCAGAGGACAACTGGCAGGAGAGAGAACAACATCCGAACCCTTTGTCCCCATGCCAGGAGTGAGGGGTCAGCATGCGTCCTTGGCTTTCTATAAGCAGAGAATGTGTGTGACCAAGGCCACCAACTATAAGCAGAGAAGCACCTCAGAAGCAGCACACGGTAGTGAGCATGGATTCCATGCTCAGGCCATCTGGTTTTTAGTCTAATTTTTGCCATTTCTTAGCAGTAATCTTTATGTGTTCTCGGTGTAGAGAGGACATTGTTGGTGTTTATTGGATGAAATTATTAAAACTTAAATGTATTGAAAAAAAAAAGAAAGAAACCAAGCTCATAAAGCCAGCAGGGGACTATCAATAGTAAAGAGTAGTAAAGAATAAAGAAGCACTAAGCTAGCATTCAATAAGGAAAAGATTATGACACTGCTGGTTACCAGTGAGGGAGATGGTGATCTATATTAAAATGAATTAATTGCTTAGAAAATCAGCAAGGTAATTGCAATTCATGATAGAAATGTTCAAGAATTTTTAATTGAAAATAGTTTCTTCTCTCACACAATACAACCGAACCACAGTGTCTTCTCCCTCCACCCCATTTGTGTGACTCTAAGAATAACTATTACAATGTGGTCAGATGTGGCAGCACCATAGGAATGGTAGAGTGAGGGGGTCAGCTGATCCTTTCTTCAAGAAGCACAAATAAAACTGAACAAAACTATTAAAAGTAAAGATCTCAGGATTCAAGATGGACCCAGGGGCCAGTAGCATATAACAGACATGAAACCTGAGGTTTTTAACTAGTCCAACTTGGGGTCTAGTGCAAAACTGCTCTCAAACCCTCCCCATACATTCAACACCAGAACAACCAGTGTCTGAGGTTGGGACAATCTGTGAATAGAGGTTTTGTTATCCAAGAGACACTGTCTTAATTTGGAGCTAAAGACTAGGAGGTCAGGGGGAAGATTACCAACCCACGTTCATGACACCATCAGAAATAAGAGTAAACCAAAGGAGATAATACTAAATCACAACTAGCCCAAGGAGGTGGCCCCTGTGTTTTGTGACAGTCTGATAGTCTGGCTAGCAAGAGACTGGGGGTAGGGAAGCATGGTACAGCAATTACATATTGCTGGTAGTTGGGATGGCTTTGACTAGATGAGCCATTCTCATTCCTAGTTAAACGTCATACAAGTGCAGAAGTAAAATAAGTAATTGCACAGAAAGTAAAAGCCAAGAAGACTCATAAGCCAACTTAAATTAAAGGCATTCTTCAAAGTACAATAACCATCAGCAAAGGGCAAAAACAGGTATATCTGCGGTCAATCACTGACCAAATATTGAGTTTTCTTACTCTAAGGTAAGAAAGGTAAGGCTTTCTCTGGGAAGCCAGATATTTTTTATCTTACATTAAATAATAGAGCAAGCAACAGATCGAGCAAGATGGCTTCCTGAAAAGATGGCTTCCTGAAAAGGTTTCTGCTACCAAGCTTAAAACCTAAGTTCTATCTTCTGGGGTGTATATCACCAGACTTCTACATGTGCACCATGGTGTGGATATGTGCACACATATTCGTGCATACACAAATGTCCCTCATAGTCCTGGACATTGGAGCACATAGTCCACAGGTGGTGGTGGTGTTTGGAAATGTGTAGGGAGGACAGCTTTGCTGGAGGAAGCATGTTAATGGGGGCAAGCTTGAAGACTCAAAGGCTCATGATACTTATAACTCACTCTTTCTCTCTCCCGGTCTCCCTTTCTTTCTTTCCTTCCTTCCTTCCTTCCTTCTTTCCTTCCTTCCTTCCTTCCTTCCTTCCTTCTTTACTTCTTGTTCCCTCCTTCCCTCTCTGGAACCATAAACCAAGTCAACTTTTTCATCAATTGTTTTTGGTCACCATATACCATACCATATGCAATGAAATGCTATGGTATGGTTTTATACTACAGCAACAAAAAAGCAACTAATACCAAAATAAATAGAAATACAATAATAAAGCAAAATTTTAAAATACAAAAATAAAGCAAAACCGTATAGAGATAGCTGGAATACACCGTGAAGGGGAGGTAGACTCCATAGAATGAATTTAGAATATATATATATGATGACTGAAGGAAAGCTATGGAATGCACACTCATTCATACACATACACACACACACACACACTGAAAATATTTTAAAGAATATAAAAATATAAATAATCTGCTAAGCTATAATGATTACGATACACTAAAATTAACTTGACTTTATCCAGGAAAGGTTGTAGAGGTCATTTAATAACTAAGGATAGGGTTAGGGTAATGTATATCGCATGACAATGATCATACCATCTAGGTCTGGAGAGATGGCTCAGCGGCTAACAGCACTTACTGCTCTTGCTGAGGACTGGAGTTCAGTTCTCAGCACTTTCGTGGCAGCTCAGAGACATCTGAAACTCCAGTTTCAGGGAATCCAGTACTATTTGGGGGCCTCCTAGGCACTTCATATCCACAGTATACACACAAGCATGCAGGCAAACACTCATACACAAGAACTAAAACAAAACATTTTTAAATCACATGAGCCTCCAAAGAAGACAAAAAAAAAAAAAAAACTAAGAAAATTCCAAGATGTATTTATGATTTTTTTTCTTTTTCTAAAAAAAAAAATTTTTATTTTTTCTTGGATATTTTATGTATTTACATTTCAAATGTTATCCCCTCCCCCCCTCCCATACCCTCTCCCCCCTCCCCCTGCTTCTATGAAGATGCTCCCACTCCCACCTCAATGCCCTGGCATTCCCTACATCAGGTTACACCTCCCTACAAGGTTAGCAAACAAAAAAGCTTTCCTCACTTGTAAGCATTTAAGGAAAGTCTACAGCTATCTCTGAGTAAGTTGCTCCTCTCCTGGTGTTTGGAGACAATTCGAGACTGGCAGATTAGCTTTGCTATTACTGTTTTGGTTTAACGATCACTGTGCTGGAGAGTTTAGCCAAAGACACACAGCAAAAGGAGGATTTCGAAAGAAGATAAAGAAAGAAGCGAAATTGTAAAACTTCACCTATGTAAACTAGAAAATGCTAAGGGATCCACAGGAACCCTTCAGGGACATATAAAATCGCAAGAGTATATAAAATAAGACTGGCGCTTTTAAAATTTCATTGCGCTATATTTTTTTATCTTCATTTGATATAACTGACATACAAAAATCAGTATGTGTATTAATATGACCAAATATGTAACAGAAGAAATTTAAAGGGAAAAGGATTTCCTTTAGTTCAGGTATGAGGGAAGGCAAAGGAAAGGGCTCGGCCGAAGGCAGCAGGGGTGGACAACGGCTGTTTGTTCCATGAACTGGTCATGAAGCTCAGGCCAGATGGGATACCAGACCAAGATCCCAGAGGTCATTTTCTTGGAGCCTACATTTGGCGGCTACTTCCCAAATGTTCTACAATTCCCTGTAGTCTTAATCATCCCAATACTGTTGAAAGTCCGAAGTATTCATTCCAAACAATCACTTGACTTGAGCTCTTTTATAAAATCAAACAAGTTACATACTTCCAATGTACAACAGCTTGGAGTAAATTGCCCATTTCTAAAATAAGTACAGGAAGATAGCAAGGGAATATTGGATCAAAACAAGACAAAAACGCACCAGGTGAAACATCAAATACTTGAATGAATCAGGGCTTCTGGTGGAATCATCCGGGCTCCAACAAGCAGCCCTCGGGCCTGCAACACATATGCCTTGTCTTTCAGCCCAGTTTCGCTCCAAGATGTGTGTCTCTAGTGGTTCCAGATGCTGATGGTCCTGGCGTTGTTTTCAAGCAGCTCTGTCAAAGTCATGACTCGCCACCATATAAACAAGGCATTTCCATTTGTTTTAATCTTTTGACTAATGAGAAAAAATAATCAACGTACTGCAAACGGGTTTGAGGTCAGCAGAACTAAACAGAAGTGTAGCTTCTGTCATGAACCAGCTGTAGACACAAGGCAATTTCCTTAATCTTGTCCAGCCTCTACACAGGGGTTCTTTCTGATTGTTTGTTCTAAATCACTTTATTTGAAATTTTATTTTATAGGAATGGATGTTTTGCTTTGCATGTCTGACTGTGTGTCACATGCAAGCCTGGTATCCAAAGGAGCCAGAAAAGGGTATCAGATCCCTTTGAACTGGACTAAGTGATGGTTATGAGTTGCTATGTGGATGCCGGGATGAACCTGAGTCCTTTGACAGAGCAGAGTTCTCTTAACTGCTGAGCCGTCTCTCCAGCTCGTCAAACCAGGCAATGCTAATGATGAGGACTGGCAAAAATTTAATAATTTCTCAGAGTAATTAGCCAGCAGAATTTCTTGTGGGAAAACTCCTAAATACTTAATAGAGAACAGGTAAAAAGGAAAAATAAAACTGGTTAACACGTTTGTCCGCTGAAATGATCGACATCTGGGTAACTTAGAGCTGAGCAAGTTCAACACTAAGTAGCCTTATCATCCGAATGACATTCAAGTGTCAAAGCACAGACACGTTATCCTTATGAGCAGTGGAGTCATTTTTCATTTGAGTCTGTTTTGAAAGGTTAAATGATTTACATTGCTCAAGTGACTGACTCAAGGGATATGACATCCATCAGCTGTTCTCGGGCAGGATTTCATAGAGGTATTAAACATGAATGGGCCAGGACATCCATCATTTCAATGAATTAACTTATCTTTTCTGAAAATAGACAGTCTCATACCACCCTTTGAATAATGGCAAAAGAACATCTCATCATTTTCTTGGCGCCTTTAATTTCATTCAGAGAACCAGTAGGCCAAAACAGACAGATACAGGTATGAGACTCCATGAGTTACTCTTATTTTTTTTGCTTACTTATTGTTTGCAATATTTATTGAGTTTCATTTTTAAACAATACAGTATTGGCATATAGCATGCAATACAGGTCTTATACATAGATATTGTTTAAGTGATTTCTTGAATCTAACATTTTTCTGATATTTTTACATATAAAATGTATCATTTCCAGTGATATCTTGACTTTTAATTCGTTTCCAATTTGGATTTCCTCTATTTCATTCTATTTGACACTAAGCTGAATAGGAATTGCTAAAAGAGATTAATACTGATTCATTTTGAACTTCAGAGTTTACAGAATAATAAAATAAAAACTTGGAAATTTTTCCCATTCTGTATAATGTTTAATGTTGGTTTATCATCATAAATGGGCCTTTATTATGCTGAAGTCTACTCCTATAACTAAACTCTTCAGTGTGTTTGATCATGGAGAGTGTATATCTTCAGAAGATTTATTGAGATGGTCATGTTTTTGTCCATTCTATTGAACAATTGAGTTGTCACTTAACCCTGATGCTTTTCTGTCTGAATTTATCGCTGAAAGTGGGCTGTTAAAATCCCCAGCTAGTGTCCTATTAGCATCTGCCTATCTTTTAGGGTCTATTAATCTTTATTTTATATATCTAGATACTCTGTTATTGGAGTGTATTTGGAATTGTTTCTCCCCTGCCATTCATCCCTCAATTATAATATCAAACATTATTTGATATTATAATATCAAACACTGTTTTTAATATGAAGTCTATTTTACCTCTTCACTGTTTTTGATTTAAAGTCTATTTTACCTATTATTAACATAGCTACTCTGACTTTTTAAATTCTATTTCTTTGGAATATATCATTCTATTATTTTCCTATTGGTTTATATATACCCTGCCCTGTGAAATGAGTTTCTTGTAGGTAGTATACAGTGGGAATTTTGTTTGCTTGCTTAATCTAGTCGGACACTCTATGTTTTTCTAATTGGAGAATTTAATTCATTTTCATTCAAAGTGATCATTAATAGATAAACTTTTACTAAAGCCATTATAATATTTATTTCTAGTTTTGTTATTATTTTGTTCTTTCTTTGTCCTACTCTTAAAGTCTTTGAAGTTAATGGAATTACTCTGTCAGCATTCTTTTATCTCTTGTTTATGGCTGTAGATTTGTCCCCTTATGTGATTCAACTTAGATTTACAAAAATGTAATCCTTTGAGCAGAACAATACATTTTATGGAGTTACTAAACATTTTCTCACCAATAAGAACAAAAACTAACAAAGAAGTAAGAGACAATACACAAAGAGGTAAAATCTCCATTTTGTGCATATTTGTGCCTCACTTTGTGTTCTGGCAAATATTTTTCATTCATTTCATGGCTCAACTCCTTACCTGTTATTGAGCAATTATGTTTAACTAAATTGTGTTCAGTCTTCACACTGAAGATGTGCACTATTTATGTGACATGTTTACAGCACAGTAGCCAGAAAACAATTTAAGATGGCTCTTACCAAAAATTTTATATCTTCCCTTGGCTTCTTATTATTAATGTCCCTTTCAGTTTGAAGAACTCCTTTGAGCATTTATGATAGGAAAAGTTTGGAGGAGATATATTCTCTCAATGTTTGTTTGTCTGGAAATATCTTTATCTCTCCTGCATTTCTATACAGTATCTTTGTTTTGTATATTCTTTGACAATAGTTTTCCTTCAGTATCATGAGAATTCATATCATTCTCTCCCAGTCTATAAGTTTTCTCTCGAAAAGCACTCTGTGATGAATTATAGGTATCTCTCTTTATTATTTGTTTCTTTCATTTGTAGTCTGAAACTCTGTTCTTTGTACAATCTAGTTTTTTACTCAAGAAGTGAAAAATGCCAACATCTTTGCCAACCCTATATAGTTTAGCTTGCCATTAATTCTCCAATTCAAGGCTGCTTCATTTATTGAATTATTACTGAGATCCCAGCTTAAGACACTTAGTTACTTACATCTAACAGAACAACTACATGTCTTATTTCACTTTGAAAATATGTACATTAATTTTAAGGATTTATTTCTCATTGTATGAGATAAAGGATGCAAATTTAGAGAGGTTAAAATGAACTTTTTTCCAGTCAAATGCCATTCTGTGTGGGAAAAAATAGACATTTTTCTCTGTTTTGAAGAAGAGTCTAGATTTGAAAATGCCATATTTAATAATTATAGAAAGTATAGCAGAGTGTTCTTGTTGCCTCTGTAAGTAACTGCAGGGCCTCTCATGCCATGCTGATATGATTACAGTAATTATCATGCTAATAAGAATAGAACATACTGTAACAAAATAGGGAAATATCGATCTAAACTCTATAAGAATGGCACTCTATAAGCTTCAAGTTCTCTTCGTGTACCTTTTCCTTCCACACAAAACATTTTTAGTAACTTAATTTCCTGCTTCTTCAACTTAGTCCTGTAAGACACTGCTTCAACCATGAGATTTTTCAGGAAACTGGGACAAAATTATTCATTTATTTTGCATTTTTTTTATTAACTTGAGTATTTCTTATATACATTTCAAGTGTTATTCCCTTTCCCGGTTTCCCGGCAAACAACCCCCTCCCCCTCCCCTTCCTTATCGGTGTCCCCCTCCCAACCCTCCCCCCATTGCCGCCCTCCCCCCATAGTCTAGTTCACTGGGGGTTCAGTCTTAGCAGGACCCAGGGCTTCCCCTTCCACTGGTGCTCTTACTAGGATATTCATTGCTACCTATGGGGTCAGAGTCCAGGGTCAGTCCATGTATAGTATTTAGGTAGTGGCTTAGTCCCTGGAAGCTCTGGTTGCTTGACATTGTTGTACTTTTGGGGTCTCGAGCCCCTTCAAGCTCTTCCAGTTCTTTCTCTAATTCCTTCGACGGGGGACCTATTCTCAGTTCAGTGGTTTGCTGCTGGCATTCGCCTCTGTATTTGCTGTATTCTGCTGTATATCTCAGGAGCGATCTACATCCGGCTCCTGTCGGTCTGCACTTCTTTGCTTCATCCATCTTGTCCAATTGGGTGGCTGTATATGTATGGGCCACCTGTGGGGCAGGCTCTGAATGGGTGTTCCTTCAGTCTCTGTTTTAATCTTTGCCTCTCTCTTCCCAGCCAAGGGTATTCTTTTTCCTCATTTAAAGAAGGAGTGAAGCATTCACATTTTGATCATCCGTCTTGAGTTTCGTTTGTTCTAGGGATCTAGGGTAATTCAAGCATTTGGGCTAATAGCCACTTATCAATGAGTGCATACCATGTATGTCTTTCTGTGATTGGGTTAGCTCACTCAGGATGATATTTTCCAGTTCCAACCATTTGCCTACGAATTTCATAAACTCGTTGTTTTTGATAGCTGAGTAATATTCCATTGTGTAGATGTACCACATTTTCTGTATCCATTCCTCTGTTGAAGGGCATCTGGGTTCTTTCCATTTTCTGGCTATTATAAATAAGGCTGCGATGAACATAGTGGAGCACGTGTCTCTTTTATATGTTGAGGCATCTTTTGGGTATATGCCCAAGAGAGGTATAGCTGGATCCTCAGGCAGTTCAATGTTCAATTTTCTGAGGAACCTCCAGACTGATTTCCAGAATGGTTTTACCAGTCTGCAATCCCACCAACAATGGAGGAGTGTTCCTCTTTCTCCACATCCTCGCCAGCATCTGCTGTCACCTGAGTTTTTGATCTTAGCCATTCTCACTGGTGTGAGGTGAAATCTCAGGGTTGTTTTGATTTGCATTTCCCTTATGACTAAAGATGTTGAACATTTCTTTAGGTGTTTCTCAGCCATTCGGCATTCCTCAGCTGTGAATTCTTTGTTTAGCTCTGAACCCCATTTTTTAATAGGGTTATTTGTTTCCCTGCGGTCTAACTTCTTGAGTTCTTTGTATATTTTGGATATAAGGCCTCTATCTGTTGTAGGATTGGTAAAGATCTTTTCCCAATCTGTTGGTTGCCGTTTTGTCCTAACCACAGTGTCCTTTGCCTTACAGAAGCTTTGCAGTTTTATGAGATCCCATTTGTCGATTCTTGATCTTAGAGCATAAGCCATTGGTGTTTTGTTCAGGAAATTTTTTCCAGTGCCCATGTGTTCCAGATGCTTCCCTAGTTTTTCTTCTATTAGTTTGAGTGTGTCTGGTTTGATGTGGAGGTCCTTGATCCACTCGGACTTAAGCTTTGTACAGGGTGATAAGCATGGATCGATCTGCATTCTTCTACATGTTGCCCTCCAGTTGAACCAGCACCATTTGCTGAAAATGCTATCTTTTTTCCATTGGATGGTTTTGGCTCCTTTGTCAAAAATCAAGTGACCATAGGTGTGTGGGTTCATTTCTGGGTCTTCAATTCTATTCCATTGGTCTATCTGTCTGTCTCTGTACCAATACCATGCAGTTTTTATCACTATTGCTCTGTAATACTGCTTGAGTTCAGGGATAGTGATTCCCCCTGAAGTCCTTTTATTGTTGAGGATAGCTTTAGCTATCCTGGGTTTTTTGTTATTCCAGATGAATTTGCAAATTGTTCTGTCTAACTCTTTGAAGAATTGGATTGGTATTTTGATGGGGATTGCATTGAATCTGTAGATTGCTTTTGGTAAAATGGCCATTTTTACTAAATTAATCCTGCCAATCCATGAGCATGGGAGATCTTTCCATCTTCTGAGGTCTTCTTCAATTTCTTTCCTCAGTGTCTTGAAGTTCTTATTGTACAGATCTTTTACTTGCTTGGTTAAAGTCACACCGAGGTACTTTATATTATTTGGGTCTATTATGAAGGGTGTCGTTTCCCTAATTTCTTTCTCGGCTTGTTTCTCTTTTGTATAGAGGAAGGCAACTGATTTATTTGAGTTAATTTTATACCCAGCCACTTTGCTGAAGTTGTTTATCAGCTTTAGTAGTTCTCTGGTGGAACTTTTGGGATCACTTAAATATACTATCATGTCATCTACAAATAGTGATATTTTGACCTCTTCTTTTCCGATCTGTATCCCCTTGATCTCCTTTTGTTGTCTGATTGCTCTGGCTAGAACTTCAAGAACTATATTGAATAAGTAGGGAGAGAGTGGGCAGCCTTGTCTAGTCCCTGATTTTAGTGGGATTGCTTCAAGTTTCTCTCCATTTAGTTTAATGTTAGCAACTGGTTTGCTGTATATGGCTTTTACTATGTTTAGGTATGGGCCTTGAATTCCTATTCTTTCCAGGACTTTTATCATGAAGGGGTGTTGAATTTTGTCAAATGCTTTCTCAGCATCTAATGAAATGATCATGTGGTTCTGTTCTTTCAGTTTGTTTATATAATGGATCACGTTGATGGTTTTCCGTATATTAAACCATCCCTGCATGCCTGGGATGAAGCCTACTTGATCATGGTGGATGATTGTTTTGATGTGCTCTTGAATTCGGTTTGCCAGAATTTTATTGAGTATTTTTGCGTCGATATTCATAAGGGAAATTGGTCTGAAGTTCTCTTTCTTTGTTGTGTCTTTGTGTGGTTTAGGTATAAGAGTAATTGTGGCTTCGTAGAAGGAATTCGGTAGGGCTCCATCTGTTTCAATTTTGTGGAATAGTTTGGATAATATTGGTATGATGTCTTCTATGAAGGTCTGATAGAATTCTGCACTAAACCCGTCTGGACCTGGGCTCTTTTTGGTTGGGAGACCTTTAATGACTGCTTCTATTTCCTTAGGAGTTATGGGGTTGTTTAACTGGTTTATCTGTTCCTGATTTAACTTCGATACCTGGTATCTGTCTAGGAAATTGTCCATTTCCTGAAGATTTTCAAATTTTGTTGAATATAGGTTTTTATAGTAAGATCTGATGATTTTTTGAATTTCCTCTGAATCTGTAGTTATGTCTCCCTTTTCATTTCTGATTTTGTTAATTTGGACGCACTCTCTGTGTCCTCTCGTTAGTCTGGCTAAGGGTTTATCTATCTTGTTGATTTTCTCAAAGAACCAACTTTTGGTTCTGTTGATTCTTTCTATGGTCCTTTTTGTTTCTACTTGGTTGATTTCTGCTCTGAGTTTGATTATTTCCTGCCTTCTACTCCTCCTGGGTGTATTTGCTTCTTTTTGTTCTAGAGATTTTAGGTGTGCTGTCAAGCTGCTGACATATGCTCTTTCCTGTTTCTTTCTGCAGGCACTCAGCGCTATGAGTTTTCCTCTTAGCACAGTTTTCATTGTGTCCCATAAGTTTGGGTATGTTGTATCTTCATTTTCATTAAATTCTAAAAAGTTTTTAATTTCTTTCTTTATTTCTTCCTTGACCAGGTTATCATTGAGTAGAGCATTGTTCAATTTCCACGTATATGTGGGCATTCTTCCCTTATTGTTATTGAAGACCAGTTTTAGGCCGTGGTGGTCCGATAGCACGCATGGGATTATTTCTATCTTTCTGTACCTGTTGAGGCCCGTTTTTTGACCAATTATATGGTCAATTTTGGAGAAAGTACCATGAGGAGCTGAGAAGAAGGTATATCCTTTTGCTTTAGGATAGAATGTTCTATAAATATCTGTTAAGTCCATTTGGCTCATGACTTCTCTTAGTCTGTCGACATCTCTGTTTAATTTCTGTTTCCATGATCCGTCCATTGATGAGAGTGGTGTGTTGAAATCTCCCACTATGATTGTGTGAGGTGCAATGTGTGCTTTGAGCTTTAGTAAGGTTTCTTTTACGTATGTAGGTGCCCTTGTATTTGGGGCATAGATATTTAGGATTGAGAGTTCATCTTGGTGGATTTTTCCTTTGATGAATATGAAGTGTCCTTCCTTATCTTTTTTGATGACTTTTAATTGAAAATTGATTTTATTTGATATTAGAATGGCTACTCCAGCTTGCTTCTTCTGACCATTTGCTTAGAAAGTTGTTTTCCAGCCTTTCACTCTGAGGTAGTGTCTGTATTTGTCTCTGAGGTGTGTTTCCTGTAGGCAGCAGAATGCAGGGTCCTCGTTGCGTATCCAGTTTGTTAATCTATGTCTTTTTATTGGGGAGTTGAGGACATTGATATTGAGAGATATTAAGGAATAGTGATTATTGCTTCCTGTTATATTCATATTTGGATGTGAGGTTATGTTTGTGTGCTTTCATTCTCTTTGTTTTGTTGCCAAGACGATTAGTTTCTTGCTTCTTCTAGGGTATAGCTTGCCTCCTTATGTTGGGCTTTACCATTTATTATCCTTTGTAGTGCTGGATTTGTGGAAAGATATTGTGTAAATTTGGTTTTGTCATGGAATATCTTGGTTTCTCCATCAATGTTAATTGAGAGTTTTGCTGGATACAGTAACCTGGGCTGGCATTTGTGTTCTCTTAGGGTCTGTATAACATCAGTCCAGGATCTTCTGGCCTTCATAGTTTCTGGCGAGAAGTCTGGTGTGATTCTGATAGGTCTCCCTTTATATGTTACTTGACCTTTTTCCCTTACTGCTTTTAATATTCTTTCTTTATTTTGTGCGTTTGGTGTTTTGACAATTATGTGACGGGAGGTGTTTCTTTTCTGGTCCAATCTATTAGGAGTTCTGTAGGTTTCTTGTATGTCTATGGGTATCTCTTTTTTTAGGTTAGGGAAGTTTTCTTCTATGATTTTGTTGAAGATATTTACTAGTCCTTTGAGCTGGGAGTCTTCACTCTCTTCTATACCTATTATCCTTAGGTTTGATCTTCTCATTGAGTCCTGGATTTCCTGTATGTTTTGGACCAGTAGCTTTTTCCGCTTTACATTATCTTTGACAGTTGAGTCAATGATTTCTATGGAATCTTCTGCTCCTGAGATTCTCTCTTCCATCTCTTGTATTCTGTTGGTGAAGCTTGTATCTACAGCTCCTTGTCTCTTCTTTTGGTTTTCTATATCCAGGGTTGTTTCCATGTGTTCTTTCTTGATTGCTTCTATTTCCATTTTTAATTCCTTCAACTGTTTGATTGTGTTTTCCTGGAATTCTTTCAGGGATTTTTGTGTCTCCTCTCTATGGGCTTCTACTTGTTTATTTATGTTTTCCTGGAATTCTTTCAGGGATTTCTGCGATTCTTTCAGGCATTTTTGCGATTCCTCTCTGTAGGCTTCTACTTGTTCTCTAAGGGAGTTCTTCACGTCTTTCTTGAAGTCCTCCAGCATCATGATCAAAAATGATTTTGGAACTAGATCTTGCTTTTCTGGTGTGTTTGGATATTCCATGTTTGTTTTGATGGGAGAATTGGGCTCCGATGGTGCCATGTAGTCTTGGTTTCTGTTGCTTGGGTTCCTGCGCTTGCCTCTCGCCATCAGATTATCTCTAGTGTTACTTTGTTCTGCTATTTCTGACAGTGGCTAGACTGTCCTATAAGCCTGTGTGTCAGGAGTGCTGTAGACTTGTTTTCCTCTCTTTCAGTCAGTTATGGGGATAGAGTGTTCTGCTTTCCGGCGTGTGGTTTTTCCTCTCTACAGGTCTTCAGCTGTTCCTGTGGGCCTGTGTCTTGAGTTCACCAGGCAGCTTTCTTGCAGCAGAAAAGTTGGTCTTACCTGTGGTCCCGAGGCTCAAGTTCGCTCGTGGGGTGCTACCCACGGGCTCTCTGCAGCGGCAGCAACCAGGAAGACCTGTGCAGCCGTTTCCGGGAGCTTCAGTGCACCAGGGTTCCAGATGGTCTTTGGCTTTTTCCTCTGGCGTCCGAGATGTGTGTGCAGAGAGCAGTCTCTTCTGGTTTCCCAGGCTTGTCTGCCTCTCTGAAGGTTCAGCTCTCCCTCCCACGGGATTTGGGTGCAGAGAACTGTTTATCCGGTCTGTTTCCTTCTGGTTCTGGTGGTGTCTCAGGCACAGGGGTCCTGCCGCTCCTGGGCCCTCCCCCACGGGAGCCCAGAGGCCTTATACAGTTTCCTCTTGGGCCAGGGATGTGGGCAGGGGTGAGCAGTATTGGTGGTCTCTTCCGCTCTGCAGCCTCAGGAGTGCCCACCTGACCAGGCAGTTGGGTCTCTCTCTCACCAAAATTATTCATTTTTAAAGGCTTCATTAAACTATGCAATTTAAATTCCCAAAATAGCATTGCTTCAGATTTGTTTGGATCTAGGAACTTAAATAATAACCTAAAGACCTATGTTTTCCAATTATTTCTAGTTTTATTTCCTTATATCTGCTTTTTGCACAAGGAACTTTTGATTGACATGATCAGCCAATGTTCCAAACACAGGGTTCTGCACCCAAGTATAGTTGGAAATGGACATGGATTGGTTATTTGCTTGGCCTCAAATAAGTTTTATTTTGCTTCATCTGACCCTCAATGACAACATTGCCAGTGGAAACAAACATATCTTGAACAGGTTTCTGTAAGTCTCTAGTCAATTCCTGGGATAGGAATGAGTCAAATGTCAGAAAGTCTAGAGAATGAAAGGCAAAGAAATACCTCCATAGAAGAAAATCAGCAGACAGTTACAGCAAGAAATCAAAAAGTAGTCTGGATGTCAGAAACACCAACACATGATAAAGTTTCCACCAATATATATTCCTACCATATCTAGGTAGGAAAATAATGAGAATCATAATTCAGTCTAAACTGGTTTGGGGTGCATACAATGTAAAGCAAAACGTGACCTCTGGCAACCTTTTAGGAAAACTCAATTGGTCATCTATGCCTAGGCAAAATTGGACATGGATATAATTATAATCAGATGAATTATGAGAAGGCACAGTAGAAAAATTATTATACAACCCAATCTGTCACTCAACATAAAGAAGCACCTAAGCTAAATACTTTGATAACAAACTCTTCCTTCTCTTGAAACTCATAAAAAGGAGCCCAGAAATGTAAGGTTAGCCATTTAGTAGGTTTGCTTATATGGTCTGCTGCCAATCTTGACCATGCATCCCTCTTTAATCTATATTATCACACCGCTCCATAAAGTCATCTTGCTTGTTTTGCAAATCCATAACAGCACTCATTTTAGAATCTTTGAATTAAAGAGTAAGGTTATGGAAATATGTGTCCCAGACCCCATACTTGGGTAGCCCCAAGTAAGCAGAGGCCAGTGGATACCACCTGTTCATAATCACTTTATAGATCTTAGTATCACTTCAGTACAGATGCTTTCTGATGGAAAGTAGTAAGTAGTACAAGTGAATTCTGTTTTCAGCCAAGCTGACATTACCAAGCAAATTTATGCTCCTACCTGGAAAAATTAACAGCAAAAGTATGAAACCCACAAGGTCACACTGTCCAAAATACTGGTCATCAGAAAACAATGAACAGTGATTGCAGGGTTGGTGAGAAACATAAGAACATCCATCTTTTTATTTAAGTTTTTATTGATTTTCTGTGAGTTTCACACCATGTACCTCAAGTCCATCCATCTTCCCATCCCTTCATATCTGCTCTCTGCCCTTGCAGCTCCCTCCCAAAAGAAAAAAAAAACCAAACAAATTAATTAATAAACAAAGCAAAAACACATCTTGTCGTGGAAGCTACAATGTGTTACAGTGTGTCCCACAATACCCTTTGCTCCATACATCTTTACTTGCAAGCATTCATTGCAATGTGAGTCTTTGTCTTGTCTAAGTTCTCTGGCTTCTGCTGCCATCAATTCTGGATCCTCACCAGGACTCCTCTTGGTTATCCTATTGTTGCCCTGTGTAATGGAGATCCTATGGCATTGGATCTGTAGAACAAGCCCTTTCACACACTCCAGAAGTTCATAGAAGAGGTAGATTTAGATTTGGGGGTATGTCAACTCAAACCCCTTATTCTGGGCCTGATTGGTAGCTGAGTTGGTCAGTCAGTCAACTATCCCACAACCACACCACTAGGGAGAGTTCTCCACACTGCCCATCTAGCTCACCCAATGCTGGAGCCTACAAGGGGCAGGACCAGCTCTTTTCCTCAGGCTGGCTCACTGGTACCTATGCCATCAGAGCCAGATCTACTATGCTCCCCATCGAGGTCTGATGGCCACTCTTCTCTTAGTGCTGCAGTCAGTGAGGTTCAAGGCTAGCTTTCTTATTCTTATGACCTCAGGATCAGCTCTCCTGACTGTGTCAGGGGGCAGGTTAAGGAGGGCATCTCCCTTCTATCTACATCACCTCATGGGAAGTGAATAATAGAACCAGCTCTCCCACAGTCACACACCTGCTCCACTACCATCAAGGCCAACTCTACTGTGCTGCCCAGGTGAGGTGCAGGGCCCTCTCTCCAAAATACTGTAGTTGGTGAGGGGCAGGGTCAGCTCTCTCACTCTCTTCTGCTGTATGAGTAGTTGGGAATGGATGTGGACCCTGGGTCAGCTCTCCCACAGATGGTGAGGGGAAGGAAGGGGACATCACTGCTAAGGTCATGTGATCTCACAGCAGATGAGCAGCAAGGCCAGGTCTCCAGTACTCAACCCACCCCTGCCACCAGGACCAGACCTACTGCACTGCCCAGGCAAAGTGCAGGGCCTGCTCTACCAATGCAGAACATTCATCTTTAAAAAATAAGAAAGAAACTGCCTCTTCCATTGCTCTGGCACTGTAGGATTCATCTGTCATGGGTGTTTGGGTCACTAACTACATATGACACAGAGAAGTTCAAGATTATGTATTGACTTGGCCAATTTCAAGATTGATTTTAATAAATAAATAGGTGTCCCACATTAGTTACATTGTTACATAAGAATTAAAAATAATGGCACATTTAAAAATACATTTAAACCCAATTTCAATGACAACGAATTTATATTTGTGATATAATTTTAAGTTTTACTTTGTAGTTGTGTGTGTGTGTGTGTGTGTGTTTGTTTGTTTTTTTTATTTGTATGGGCTCCTATGTGTTAGCTGTGAGCAAAAGAATATTGAGTTCCATAATTTCCGATTATACATACAGTCTTTAGAGAGATCTGCACAAACTATTTATCAAGTAATCATTCTTACTGAGAAACAAAGAGCCACTGGCCAGCAGTAGCCTTTGAATGTAGACAATCAGCAGAATGCTACTTAGTGTATGTGGGAAGCACATTTGTACAGCCTCATCTTTGTAAGAGGGAGACCAAGAACTCAGAGTTCCCTACTAAATGATTGCCACACCAGGTACACTAAGCATGGGCAGAGAACATGTGCAAAGCAAGCCTTGGTGACATAGGCCTTTAATCCCAGGATTTAGAAAGGTTAGGCAGGAAGATTGAAAGTTTGAGGCCATCCTGAGTTATATAACTATACCTTGTCTGGAAACTAAAAGGTAGAAAAGTACAGAGCCAGCCAACCAAGTGCTTTGGGGTCACCAAGAAAAACATCCATCTGTTAGCAAAAAGCCTATTGCAAATACTCATTATTTTATAAAGTGGAAGGCAAAAAATGCTTATACTGAAACAGTCATGCTGGCCTTGTTTCTCCCACTTACAGAACATTCTGTAAGCTTTAGCAATAATTGTAAATAATTATGTGGCCTTGACAAATATAACAAATTTGGACTAAAAGTCCCAAATCCTCTATCTTTGTCTAGCATAGGTATTTATGTGTCTATTTCTCCAAAATGGGGGCTTGCATAATGTTCTCAGGATGAAAAAATTTGGATAACACTGCCAGCCTATCCACTCATTTCTAACACAAAGCTAGCTGTCAGGTGTCAGACTGCCTCCAGCCTCCTTCTGTAGTCCTACTTTCTTAGTTATTTTTCTGACTCCCCTAACTAATCACCTGTGCTCGTCCCAAAGCTGGATCTAGCGCCCTAACTGGGCACTCTGGAGCTGTAGCTGACTGCAGTAGAAATTGAAATGTGTCTCCAAATTGGCTTTATGAAAAGCAAGAGGAAGAACATATTAGGATTTTATATAAAAATGGGAAATAAAAGCATACATTCTCATGACCTTCTGACTTTACATAGAAATTGAGAACTTCCTAATACTCCAGATAATCAAAACATTTGCAATAAAAAAGAAAACCTGAAGCATCGAACTATTTAATTTGGACTGAGTAGGCATTGCATTGGTAAGATAATTGCCAAACACGTATACAGCCCTAGGCTTCAGCCCCAACACTTTTAAAAGTAAATTCAGTTTTTTTAACTAATTTGAAGTACACTATAAAACTATAGTGATGAAAACAGCATAAAAATCTGAGTGTGATAGTACACATTATAATCATAGCAATGGACAAAGTAGCAGAATAAAGAATCTGCTGGTAGAATGAGATAATTATACTTACAAATCATATATCTGCTTTTAAAAATTGGTATCTAAAATGAAGAACATTAAGAAGTTGGTGGTGCAAACTAGATAAGATGGATGAAAGAAAGAAGTGCAGGCCGACAGGAACCGGATATAGATCTCTCCTAAGAGACACAGCCAGAATACAGCAAATACATAGGCGAATGCCAGCAGCAAACCACTGAACTGAGAATGGGACCCCCGTTGAAGGAATCAGAAAAAGGACTGAAAGAGCTTGAAGGGGCTTGAGACCCCATATGAACAACAATGCCAATGCCAACCAACCAGAGCTTCCATGGACTAAGCCACTACCCAAAAACTATACATGGACTGACCCTGGGCTCCAACCTCATAGGTAGCAATGAATATCCTAGTAAGAGCATTAGTGGAAGGGGAAGCCCTTGGTCCTGCCAAGACTGAACCCCCAGTGAACGTGATTGTTGGGGGGAGGGTGGTAATGGGGGGAGGACGGGAGGGGAACACCCATAGAGAAGGGAGGGAGAGGGGTTAGGGGGATGTTGGCCCGGAAACCGGGAAAGGGAAAAACAATCGAAATGTAAATAAGAAATACTCAAGTTAATGAAGATTTAAAAAAAAGAAGAAGAAGAAGAAGTTGGTGGTTGTGTGAGAAAACACTGTTTTTTCTCGGTTCACTGGCTTTGAGCCCATGTCTAAAGCTGAAGAGGCTGGTTTCTGAATTACTGGAGGATCACCAAGAAAACATTCCGAAAGAAAGTAAGATTGCAGTATGGTTGCTGCTGCTTCTTCATCTGAGTCACATGCTACAGACTGCTGCCACACCCATCCCCACCTTTAGCCATTGTGCCATGTGTCACTTCCCTCTGGAACTCCCCCTAGCTACCCCTTACATCAGTTTTATCTTAGTATCTTAAGTATGTCTTAATCCAGTCAAGCTGATAACCATGTCCAATCATCACAATAGTCATTATAACAGGAAGGTAGCTTAATTTACAAAGGAGGTTAAAGCCGTAAATAAGCAGATCTCTGAAGAAGCCAAATAGCCAACAACTGTAGCTATTTTTTTTCCCCGGAGCTGAGGACCAAGCACAGGGCCTTGCCCTTGCTAGGCAAGCGCTCTACCACTGAGCTAAATCCCCAACCCCCAACTGTAGCTATTTTTAAATTTAATTTACAATGTGTGTGTGTGTGTGTGTGTGTGTGAGAGAGAGAGAGAGAGAGAGAGAGAGAGAGAGAGAGAGAGAGAGAGAGAGGAGAGAGGAAGAGAAGGATAAATAGAGGCAGAGACAAAAATAGAGACAGAGAAAGGCACAAAGAGGAAAGTGAATGCAGGGACAATGGGAAGCGGCGTGTCTGTGCCATGATATATGTGTGTAGAGGCCAGGGACAGCATTGGTACTCTTCTTCCAGTTTTATATGGGTACTGGGATTCAAGTCAACATTGCCAGGCTTGCACTGCAAGTGGCCATTTACCTGCTAAGGCATCATCAGTCACAACAGTTCTGCTTCAGTAACATGATGTCAGAGTCTCGGAGCGAAGGGAATATCAGGAAGATAAGGACCAACGTGAACAAACTTCACGTATGCAGGAAGAAAAGAAGAAGCTTGAATTATCTATTGTTCACAATAGATAACAACAAACCGTGTGGCAGAAAACTGATAGGCAGATTTTGTTCTCACTACAAAAAAGAGTGGAAGAATGCATACGATGAATAGCTAAATTTAGACATCCCGAAAAGCATGCATGTTGGAAACACTGTTGGCCGGGGACATTATGCAGCAGCTGAAAGCGCAGCCTCACCAGGCTGGTGGCGTGACATCAATTCCTAGATAGGAATTCCATGGTAGAAGAGAGCTCACCCCTAAAAACTGTGCTCTGATATCAGCATACACACCATGGCACGTTGGTATACGCACGCATTATACATATAATACACGCATTATACAATAATAATAAACAAATAAACTAATCTTTCAAAAATAAAGCATTTTTTATTTTGTTTGACTGTTTTGTGCTATTTTGCTTTGTTTTGACACAGACTCTATTGTCATGGTTGTCCTAGAACTGGCTGTGTCTACCAGGCTGGCCTTAAACTCACAGAGGTTCTGCGTCTGAATCTTGAGTATTGGGGTTGAAGATATGTGCCACCGTGTCCACTTCCCATGACTTTTGGATACAGTGAATATGGTAGGGAAGCTGTCAGTCCTGATTCATGTCTAACCCTAGATTCTCCTCCCTGCAATTAACAGTATTCTGGCACATCTTTTTCCTTGAACCTGACAATGAAAACTGTCCCTGTAATATGACTTCCCAAGAATCTCACATGAATGTATCATTACCTAGCAGCTGTTGATCACTAGTGGTTATATTAATTTAAGTTTAATTTATAAAGAAAGACTAAATCCTTACACAACGTATGACAAATTTTAAAAAGCAATTAAAGCTGTGTGATTATGGCTTTGGCGAAATTTAACTTAAAATTTTCACC
This sequence comes from Rattus norvegicus, assembly GCF_021556685.1. NCBI lineage: Eukaryota > Metazoa > Chordata > Mammalia > Rodentia > Muridae > Rattus > Rattus norvegicus. The sequence goes on along the minus strand of NC_141543.1, from coordinate 31,401,615 downwards.
CGTTTTTGTAAAAGTTGCTGTGCTAAGAACCTTCATTCCCCTGTTTAACATTCAGGACAAAAGCAATGTCCATGCCCATAAGCCTATTTATGAAGAAATAACAGAATGAATGTGAGACACATTTGAATAACAAGAGTGGACTAGACATGAGAGAATGGAACAGGGCGAGGCAGCTTCAAGTCTCCATCTCAAAATTACTTACTATTGTGAGGAATAATAGAACATCAAAAGGAGAGATTCAAAACTCAGATTATTTCCTGTCCTCCCAAGAGAGGCTGCCTGCCTGATTCTGTCTGCCTTTCGTGTTGTTCTCACTCAACCTTACAATTTCAAGGGCTCATGTGTCATTCCCATTTGCAAAGGAGAATTGGCATTAATGAGAGCTATTTTTAGGAATCTTTCCACTGTCGGGTGGAATATTATATTAAACTTGTAATTTTAAGGTCATGACAAGGACCTATTGACGAGCTAAAGCTCCAGAACTATCTGCATTAGCTCTTTTGATAATCACAGACTTTACAAAGATGTCACTCAAATTTAAAAGGATATGTTTACTCATTGTTCTGCATACAATGGTGTGTCGGGGTGGCCATTCTGGATTCAGGTAAGAAGCAATCCCAAAGGGTGAGTAACTTTGAAAACCAGAGGTCTATTTCTCCTTCATCCCTGGTGGTTTACAGTTTTGTTTCTGGAACCAGCAACCATGTCAAATACTAGTGTGACTATGATAGTCAAAGAAATGTCTCTGTAGAATGATTAGGTATTGCAGTCTAGAGGTGATGTCTCATCTCCTTGGTTGGGACAAATCATGTGACTGTAACCAACCAAAATTAGGACAGAGTACATAATCTCCAATTACCAAGAGGAGAAGATAACAACCGGGAGGGTAAGAATCTTAATTAAACAGTCCCTACCTTTAGATACTCACAGGAAATGATGCTACATCAATATAAACAATGCCAAAATTACGATTTCCTTACCAGATGATGAATAGTAAAGAGAGTTTAAGCAAAACCAGCGATATGCTTAAATATATATATGTATATATAATATTTATATATTATTTGATACATATACTGCACATATGATGCATGAAACATACATGCCATATACATATACTAGTACTAGTACGTGTGTGTATGTGCGTGTGTGTGTGTGCGCGTGTGTGTGTGCATGTGTGTGTGTGCGCGTGAGTGTGTGTGTGCGTGCATGTGTGTGCATGTGTGTGTGTGTGTGTGTGTGTGTGTGTGTGTGTGAAGAATGGTACATATGGAAGTATACTTCAGATAAGTGTATCATTCCACACCCACTCATCCTTTTCCACTTTGCTCTATGCCTCACTAATTGCTATGGATAAACTCAAACAGGATCCCTTTTCTTCTAGCTACCAATTAACTTCTATCACTGCAAAACACAAGGGGAATTTATAAAGAGGCAGGAAAGATCCCTTACATCTCTTGGGATGGGATTGATCCTGGCTGCCCGCACCATCAACTATGGTTATACCATCTACCTAGTATTCCTCACCTCAACCATTCTTTCTGCCTCTAGATCAATGTATCAACATTTTATAGCACCTTCATGCTTGAGAATTATAGCTTTATATTATTTCTAACCCCAAGGTACTTAGGAATCATCTATGTTTTTTTAAAACTGGTAGAGATTCAATTATGTTTCTTAAACATAATAGAGATTTTGGTTTAGATGTAAACCTGAGACTAGGACCTTCACAATGAAGCTAGTAGTGCCTTTATCAAAATACGTTAGAAACCTCACTCTGTCTTTGTCTCTTGTCTGTCTATGTCTGTCTCCTTTTCTCTATGTCTCTGTGTCTCTGTCTGATTCTCTCTCCCTCTCCCTCTCCCTTTTACACACACACATACACACATACACACACACACAGAGTTTCTCTCTCTCTCCCTCTGTCATATATATATATATATATATATATATATATATATATATATATATCACAAATTGAAAATATAATAAGAAGGTAGCCAACTGGAAGTCAAGCAAAAGACCTTTCATATAATTCTAGCACTAGGCAGGCGGAGACAGGAAGATCACACAAACAAAGTCAATCTGACCTACAATGAACTCCAAACCAGCATAGGCTATATGGTGAGACCCAATCACACACACACACACACACACACACACACACACACACACACACACACACACACACAAAATAAAAATAAATAAAAAAAACAGAATGAACAACATATACACCAAAATTTTAAATGGAAACAATAACCCTGGTACATTGATCTCAGAGTCCTATCCTCTCAAACTGTTATAAAAAGGCCTGAACCCATGTATATTCTGGGTTTCAAGGCAGCTGGGAAAGATGATACTAACTTTCCATATGCTCTCAATAAAACCTTATTAAATTCCTCTCAACTTGCCCAATGTGAGCATCCACCTCTCTCCTACAGATCCTTACTAAGGCAATATACATATTTGTAGCTCCGGTTGTTTATACCTATAATTTCTCTCAAGCCTATAATTTCTCATACGCATGACAGCTTAATTATGACTTAGAATATTAGGACAAATTTGTTTAAAAGAGCAAAATGTTTAACTAAATATACCACTTACATTTTTTGAAGCCCTATAAGGAGACAAAGTGTAGCATAATTATTCAGATAATGAGACTTGGGTTTAGGCTAACATAGGGTTCCATTGCATATGTGCACATTGTAGCAGAGTTCTGTGCCGTGTGAAATAAAAATGACCATTTTCAAGATAACTGAGGCATAATGGAAAGTCCGGGAGGACTGAGCAGATAGAGCAGTAGAAAGGAAGCTCCTTACACTAGGATCTGATGCAAGTCTCTCATCAACTGAGTCAAGAATGTATTCACTTGGAACATTTAGAACATAAACAAAACATATTTTATATGGTGTCTTATCAAAGAATCACAAAATGGCAATGGGCGATGTCTATGTGTACATGACATTCAAGATTATTTACTTCTTTCCTCCCCAGCTTTAGAGCTACATTTGTCTTTATGATCAAAAGATGGATAATAATTTATTCAGAACCTAGCATTGGAAGAATTCAATCCATATGACCCTGGCCTTGTTTTCTCACAATCCTATTCAATGTATCCCAGGGACAAAACTATGACTTCTGGAACTACACTATGACTCTGGGGACCAAACGACGACCTCTGGCACCATTTTATTTCCTTAGAAACCACCAAGAAGTCAGGGATCATGATATGATCTTAGAGGTCACCGTATGACCTCACAGGCTACCCTATGGATGCAGGGACTGCTGTGTGAGCTCATTACAGGAAAAGAAGAGGAGAAATGCCTGAGAAACTTTTAAGTGATGTAATTTCAAAAGCCACTACATTTGTATTTATAATCTCAGAATTGATGCGAATACACTTCAATGCATCTATCTCTCAAGAAGCCTGGACCGCTCCTGATTGCAAATGATCCTTTTCCTAAGCATCCCTCTCTGTTAATAACTCACAATTAAATCTATGTTAAAATATTACTCTTCAGTCTTTCTTAGAAGGGGGAACAAAATATTCACAGGAGGAAATACAGAGACAAAGTATGGAGCAGAGATGGATGGAAAGGCCATCCAGTGACTGCCCCACCTGGGCATCCATCCCACATACAGCCACCAAACCCAGACAACGTTGCTGATGCTAAGAAGTGCATGCTGACAGGAACCTGATATAACTGTCTCCAGAGAAGCTCTGCCAGAGCCTGACAAACACAGATGTGAATGCTCACAGCCAATTAGACGGAGAAGGGAGTCTCCAATGGAAGAGTTAGAGAAAAGACTAAAGGAGCTGAAGGGGTTTGCAACCTCATAGGAAAAACAACAATATCAACCAACCAGACGCCCAGAGCTCCCAGTGACTAAACTATCAACCAAAGAGTACACATGGAGTGACCCATGGCTCCAGCCGCATAAGTAGCAGAGCATTGCCTTGTCTGAAATCAATGAGAGGAGAGGCCCTTGGTCCTGTGAAGGCTCAATGCCCAGTGTAGGGAAATGCTATGGTAGTGAGGTGGAACTGGATGAGTCGGTGGGGGAGCACTCTCATAGAAGTAGGGGGAGGGGGATGGAATAAGGGGTTTCTGGAGGGGAAACTGGGAAAGGGGATAACATTTGAAATACAAATTAAGAAAATATCCAATAAAAGAAAATAAATAATATATTAATTAATTAAAATCATAAACCCCACTATTGCAGCACAGGATAGTTGCTCCCATACCTTCCATCACTGTCAACAATCAGTTTACACATCATCTAAAAGCAGAAAACTTTTATGATATCGTTTTTGTGTGTGCAATACTGCTACTTTTGGAATTCTCTTGAAGTGTGAGCATACCTATAGACATTAGATGTCATAACTATCAAAGAACCATGGACATTTTATGTTAAGTCGTGAGTCCCCCGCGAGAGGATGCAAAAGTAAGTGGAGGTCACGAGACAGCCACTATCTTATGTAACAGTATAAGCCAATCAGAGCTACATTGCTCTCAATGAAATCCTCATATTAAACTCAGAACATATGACATAATTTATTTTGATTGATTTTTATGCTTGCAAAAAGTTATTTGACAAAACCTTTTTCTGCTTGTAACCTCTTTCTTGTCTTCTATCACATTAAACATGGACATGACCTATACCTAAAGCTGAAAATACTAAAAGCCTAAAGCCTACATTTTAGCATTGAACTTGGGAATCATTAATAATCATTCATACAAGTTATCTTAATTTTTCTTTGATAAGATAATCTTGTCTACAGTTCTAGCAATGAGTATCTTGCAGAAGAGTAGGAAGCTTGTAGCCTTCATATATTACAAGTCTTTGTAGTAGAAAAAAATAGGACTACTTGGCAGGGAGATTAAATCACGAATGATATGAAAACTAACAATTGTGGTTATATAGCCACAGTTATTTTTTTTTTTTGCTTTTTAAATCCTGGTTCCAAATTTAATTTCTATTAATTGATGCTTACACGTGGCCTTGAAAGGAACCTAATTAACACTACTCACAAGATGAAAGTGTTGAATGAATAAGTTATATGACCTTAATCAACTTCTTTGATCTATTTTAGATTCCTCACCAAAATCGGGGAAAATAGTAAAGCAGAAGAACAGATGGCTGAGGAAACAAAAGGAGATAAAGCATCCCCGCTACAGATCACGGTGAATAGGAAAATTCGACAAAATTCACCACTTCCTGCCCAGCTCGGGACTGTGGTGATAAGGGACTGAAGACAGGAGAGGTACATAGACACATGCAGAAAAACTGGGACTGCGTGGACCATGCTAGCCCTGACGGAGTGGCACCCACTGCTATTCATCAAACCAGAAGCCAGCATATTTATTATGTAAGAGGGCTCTGTCCAGGAGCTGTCTCGGACTGTAAACAAACAGGTGAAGGAATTTGTGGTAGCTGAATTTTATACACATAGATCAGTCATTGGTAAATATTAGCAAATATTTGGACCAGGAGAACTCTTGGCCAATTCCCTGAACCTGACCCGGGGCTAAATATATATCAACTCAAGACAGCTCCTTATGTATTCACTCAGGGGCTTCCTCGACTCCCCACAAGAGATAGATGTTTTATTATGAGGATATCTCCTATCTATCTTCGTTATAGAAGAATGTGAACCCACACATACTTAGAAATTTTGACTTCTGCAAAATGACAGAAAGGCCCCATTGCTGAAGACAACAGATGCAGAACTCATTGAACATGGAGAGGTTGAGACTGTGCCTACGTAGAGTTTTTACCACTATATTTTAGTGTTTTTGATACGGGAAGGTACAGGGCAGGTTACCAAAAGATAGATGTAAACAAAAGCCACAAAACCTTTGATCGACAATCTGTCCCGCCTGCAAAATAAACTAGGGCAATGGTGTCAAAAAACCTCGTGAGAGTAACCAACTAAAGTCCTGTTTGACTTAAGGACCATTCCATGAGACGGAACCTACACCTGGCAATGCGTGGGTGACCTAGAACCAGAGTCTCAATAACCCAGAGAACTAAGGTTAGGTAAGGTATGGTAACAGTAAATAGTTTTCGGTAAGAAAATAATGTAGCAATAAAATGACTCCTAATGATATTCTGCTATACTCCTAGATCAGTGTCTTACTCAACCTTCATCAGAGAACCTTCCACCTGCTGCAGATAGGAACAAATACAGCCAGACATTCAGAGGGAGGCCTTGGAACCCACAGTCCAAATGGGATGTCTCCATCAAATTCCAGTCCCCAGCCCCTGAGACAGCTAATGGAACCCCTTGGAAGAAGAGGCAAAAGGAGTGTAAGAACCAGAAAAGATGGAGGACAACAGAAGAACAAGGCCTTCTAAATCGGCTGAGCAAAGGTCATATGAGTGCACATAGGCTGATGCAGCAAACACAGGGTCTGCACTAGGCCCTCCGCAGATACACTATAGCTTTCACTTTAGTATCTTTATGGGACTCTTTATCGTGTGAAAGAATGGATCTCTAATTCTTGTACCTTCTCTTGGGGTTCTTTTTTCTTAAATTTGGTTGGTTTCCCTTGTCCAATTGTGATGTGATGTTTTATTTTGAATATATATTATATACCTTGGTATATTTATATTTAATTTATATATTTATATAGAAGGCTCTCACAATTGGAGAATGTAATCCATTTATATTCAAAGTAATTCTCAATATGTAAGGTTTTACTACAGGCATTGTGCAAACTATAAGTTCTCTCTGTCTCTCTCTATCTATCTATCTATCTTTCTATCTATCTATCTCCCTCCTCCCTCTCTCCCTCCCTCCCTCCTCCCCTCCCTCCTTTTCCTTTAATCCTCCTCTGTGATGATTTTCTCTAGCACTGTTTTGAACCCTTGTTTATCATTTTGGGCATTTTTATAATAGATTTCTTTTCTCTTTTTATTACTACACGGTTTATAAGAAGATTTTCAGATTACACTATAAGATACAGAAGAGTAGAAACAAAAAGATAGGAGAGAAAATATTCTGACAGTGAAATAATGTGCGTTCCTTCCCATAGTTGGAATTTTGGATATTTTATGTCTTTCCATATTGTTGAATCTTTTAACATACTAATATTCTCACCTTACTTTGCTGTTTACCTTCAAACTAATTACATAAATACTTTGATACCATGTTTATGATACTGAAGCCCTGTCAGTATAATTACTGTCACCAGTGAGCCTTGTATCTATCAGTATTATCCTCATACTTGTTAATGTCACCTTCAGTTGAAAGATCTTCCTTAATCTCTCCTGTCAACCAATTCTGATGCAAAATATTCTTTCACGTTTTGTTTGTCCAAGGATATCTTTAAAGCTCTTCCATTCCTTAACAGGTGTTTTGTTGGGTACAGCTTCTCCAGTGACAAGGATTGGACTGTAGTTGATATAGACCTTGGCCTCCGCATTGGCTTTCACTTTGGCTTGGTTTTCCTTGGATGTGATGGAAATCCTGTGCTACTCACTCCTGGCCCATAGGACACCTGCTCAGAAGCCTGCTGTCAAGTCAGATTGGACCCCTCTACATGTTCTCTGCTGCTTATCACTTGGAGCCTTAAGACAACTTTGAGAGGTTGGTTACAAGAAGTCCTAAGGTAAAATCGATTGAATTAATTTGGCTGGCAACCTTTAAATGCGTGTGTGTGTGTGTGTGTGTGTGTGTGTGTGTGTGTGTGTGTGTATATATATATATATATATATATATATATGGACAAAATGGGGGAAATGTTGTGGTTTGCCCTGGAGTTATCTGTATTTTGATAACAGTCACGTACTCAGGACTCAGGTGACTTCACCAAAACCTTCTCTCCTTTAAATTTGTAAAATACAGGTGAGGGGCAGGTACAGGATAAAAGGTGGCCTGTCATTGGTTAAGATGGAAGGATGGGTGGGAGAGAAGTTTGAAAGAAGAGGAGGAAACTGGAATGGAAAGGAGGAAGAGACAGGAGGGACAGAGAGAGAAGCCATGGCAGGAGAATATGGCGGGTGACGTTAAGATTCCATGCTGTACCTTTACAAGTTGTTAGAAGTGTTCTTAAGGGATGGATGTGTATTGGACTTTGTATTTAAGTAGGCAATTATATCTTATCAATTGGGCCAAAGGTTATTGTGTTGTATGTTCTTTTATGTGACAGCTTGAGTGTAGGAAAATGTGCAGTGGCTGGAGACACTGGGCCGCCGCTGTGGAGTTGGGATGTGTTCCCACCGCAGTGCCAGACATAGAGAGGTAAAAGACAACCGTACTTTTTTAATTGTTTATATTTTTACAACAACATAAAATTATATGTTGGCCAACTGTGTAGTTTTAAACAGCCTGTCTTTAAGCTCACTAATCCTTCTATTTGATCTACATTACAACTGAGGCCTTTTCAATGTCACCTGGTGTATTTCTCAGCTGAAGGAATTCTGTTTTGGTTTCTTCCTAATTGCTTCAATCTCTTTGTTAAATTTGTTTAGTGTTGAAAGACTTTCCTGCATTTTCTTCAAGCTCATTGGGTTTCCTTGCCAGTGCATTTTCAAATTCACTCTCTAAAAGCTTTCTCATGCAGATTGATATCTGATTCTTTTTTAGACACTTAAATTGCTATGTGATGTCATGGTCTCCTGAAAGTGCTTGATGCTTATTTCTATGCGATATCATCTAGGTATTGAAGGATTTCATATTTAATCTAGTCTTCCTACTCTAGCTTCTGTGGCCCTGTTTTTCCAGAGATTCTAACGAGGCTGCTGTGAATCTATAATCACTTTCACTATTTTAATACAAAATGGTACTCAAATCCAGATTTACTGTCAGAATTAAATGTTGATCCAAAGTCAAATTTGTCCCAAACACATTGTTTTGTGCTATTCAAAAACAACAAGAATTTCTTAACAAACAAGGTAATTTCCACAAGACTTCCCTTAAGGAAAGTGTAGTAACTACAGATACCTATCTAGAGTGACCAGCCTATGGCCATGCATATCAAAATGATGCCCACCTTGGGGCAGAGTCACCATTGATAGACAAGCCTGAAGCTCCCAAGTCACCCATGTGTTTAAAAATTCCACCAGGCTTTGTCGATAGGGCTCTCACCCCACAGTCTGGCATGATACTTAGGTAGACCCAAGATATATACTTCTATAGGTGCATATTTCTCAAATTGGTTCATGGCCCAAGAACCCTTTAAGCTAACATTGGTGATACTACAAAAATGTCTGAGAAGCTGGGTCCACAGTTCTGCCCTTACATTAAGCCTACTCAAGAATTACTAGCCACGGGAAAGACTAATAATATGGAACTAATATTGAAATCTTTCCAGTGTCTTGTTTCAAAAATCCAGTACTGCATTCCTGGGCAAAATATTATGCTTATTTTTCTGTCTTATTCCCAGAAAATTCAGTCCTAAACTTGGGCTGTAATGATCAAGATTGAGTTAGTGTTTGTTGATAAAGGCTACCTGGGCTGATAGTAAGAAAAGTCATATCTGAGTCTCCTAGCTGCAAGAAATGGACTGTCTTAGATGAGCGTGGAAACTAGTTTTCTGTCTCCTGGCAGGGCAATCCTAAAATTCTATCTGTGAGCACTATCTCAAACTGGCTGTGCTCAAAGCTGGGGATGGGTAGTAGAGATAGTCATTTGATTGCCAAACCTTGAAGTAGAACATTGAAGTCTCACAGTCATGAGGTACTGTATAGAATTGGGAGAAGGGTAGGTATACCCAAGGCCACTCTAAGACTAGAAATCAAGTAACCAGAATATACATGTGCCCATAGCACTCAGGTCTCTGCCAAATCTTAAGCCCATGTGTGCTTATTATGTATAGAGTTCAGTTTTGAGCAAGTTCTGAATCTTAGTGGCCAGTCCTAATACTGAATTTATAACTGTAGGAATTTTAGCCCAGCAACATGGCTGCTGTGACGAGGGATCACATCCAAGACCTATGTCTAGATGTTGCAGATATGCCACGCCTTTGTTCTTCCTGTCTGGAATACGGATATGCCCATAGCACAAACCTGCAAGGTAAAATTAGTTTGTACAATGAAGCAAGCATGTTTGAAACTGCTGTCTAATTGAGAGGCAAACAAAGTAGCAAATCTGAGAAAGATTTGAGGAAATGAGGTGGGGGTAAGATCTGCCCAACTCAAGAGAGTTGTGTAAAGAGAACCTATTTAAGAGCAGTTCAGGGAAAGAGAGTTAGTTAGGAGTCAGTACAGTGAGTACAGTGGAGTTGAGTTCATTCATGAGTTCACACAGTTCGGCACAGGTCAGCAGAGAATAAGAAGGACCCAGAAGATTAGAACAAATTACCAGAGTTAGTTTGAGGCCAAGCAGAGCAATCCAGTAAGAAGACAAGAGAAGCCCGATTGAATCAGTCAACTTGGAGAGGAGTTGTAGCCAGAACAGCTTAATTGAAGCAGTCAACTGGAATTCAGAAAGACCTAGAAAGGATGAGTTTATTTGGTGGTTAGTCTCAGCAACTAAAACAAGCATGCTAGGCCTAGATTTGATGGTTTGAAGGATAGAAACTTTCAGGCCTAGCCCTAGGGATAGTTAGTACAAAGATAGAATGCTTTATACTCAGCCCAAGCCATGTATTCTTGGCATACTGCTCTCGCCTCATCTCATCATCAGAGGGGAAAAACATTTACAATAACAAATTCCTGTGGAATAGTTTTTGCCTTGTTCCCCAATAGACAGTATCTTGTTTCCCACTCTGACACCCATGACTGGTTATTGCTATCAGTCGCCAGCTCCTGGGACTTAGCCCTTTATCATAGCGGATCTGAATGTTCCTTCTCTCTTCTCTCTCTTCCTTTCCCTCTCCGCCTCCCTTCCCCTAATTCCTGCTCTCCATCTCCCTCCCCTCTCCTTTCCTTTCTCTCTCTCCCCCCCCCCAAGCAACATCTTTTTCAAGGTTGTACTGGTCAAAGTAGGGTTTTGGTTACTGTGACCAAATGGTTAGCTCTCGGCTTTCTGCCTTCTTCCATATATCTTTCAAGTCTTTGTGCTAAAACAGTTTAGACTCCAGGCTTGGAATACAATCAGGGCTTCAGCTTGTTTCTCAATAAGGAAAAGATGTGGGGGATTTGGGGGGGGGTGGCTTTTGTGACAACTTCCCAGTCCACCTTTTAAAGAAAGAAGGTTAAAGTATCAGGGCTCAGAAAGGATTCTTGCAGTCAAATTCATGTATTTGCAAGAAAACAAATATTTACAAGAAGCAAGTGAAGAAAATCCAGTCCATTTATTTTACTTGTTTTGACATCCGCAAATAATGACAAACTGGAGGGAAAGACAGGTTTAAGGATTGCAGCAATTAGTTTAATTGGTGACTGATTATTTAAAAAAAATAATATATGCAACACTGTGCTTCTCCAGAGACGAGTTACAAATTATTCTGGATGCTCCTGTTGCTGGTGCCACTGCTGATGTTCTGTTGTTTTTTTTTTAAAGAATTGCAGGTGCCATATGTTTGTGAATATTAATATCAGTTGAGGTTCTCAGGTTGCCATAACCACCTCAGCTCCTGCCAGCAGGATTCCATGCACTAGAGGCAACATTGTGAAGAAGCCCACATATGTAAGCACAGCATGAGAAGCTGCTCTCTTTCTACTCTACAGTCACCAGCCTTCTTGGTTGAAATATACTGACCAGAATGTATAAGGTCCCAGACCACTAATACTATCATACCTGCATTCCTTCCAGTACAGTCATCCTTAGCCATCACTCCTCCAGACACCAATGCTTGTCATAATCCAGGAAGATGCAGTCCCTTTCTTTATTTTTAAGAATTTTTTAATTTAATTTAATATTTTTACTTATCCACCTTATATCTCGCTCATTGCCCCCCTCCCAGTCATCTCTTCCTACAATTCTGTCCCCATTGCCCCCTCCTCTTCTCTGAGCATGTGGGGGTTCCCCTGGGTAGCCTCCCCACCCTGGCACTGCAAGGCTAGGCACTTCCTCTCCTACTGAGGCCAGACAAGGCAGTCTAGCTGGAAAAACACACCCCAGTTTAGGCAACATCCTTTGAGACAGCCCCTGTTCCAGTTGTTCAGGACCCGCATGAAGACAAAGCTGCACATCTGCTACATATGTGAAGGGAGGCCTAGGCCCAGCTCATGTATGTCCCCTGGTTGACGGTTTAGACTCTGAGTTCCCCAAGGGTCCAAGTTACTTGACTCTGTTGGCCTTCCTGTGGAGTTCCTATCTGCTTTGGGGCCCACAATCCCTTGAACTTGAAAAGATGGATCAGCTGTTAGAAGCATTGGGTGCTCATCCAAAGATTCAGATTTGAATCCCAAGGCCCATATGGTAACTCCAGTTTTAGGATCTGTGTGTGGGCACCAAGCATGCAAGCAGTACAAAGACATACATGTAGGCCAAATACTCAGACACATAATGTAAAATAAATTAAAAAATATTTTCACGGGAAGTCCCATACCCGCGGATCCCGGCCCGCAGCAGCTCTCTGCTCCCAGACCCGGTGAGAGAGAGACCCAACCGCCTGGTCAGGTGGGCACTCCTGAGGCTGCAGAGCGGAAGAGACCACCAACACTGCTCACCCCTGCCCACATCCCTGGCCCAAGAGGAAACTGTATAAGGCCTCTGGGCTCCCGTGGGGGAGGGCCCAGGAGCGGCAGGACCCCTGCCAGAGACACCGCCGGACCCTGAAGGAAACAGACCGGATAAACAGTTCTCTGCACCCAAATCCCGTGGGAGGGAGAGCTAAACCTTCAGAGAGGCAGACAAGCCTGGGAAACCAGAAGAGACTGCTCCCTGCACACACATCTCGGACGCCAGAGGAAAAAGCCAAAGACCATCTGGAACCCTGGTGCACTGAAGCTCCCGGAAGGGGCGGCACAGGTCTTCCGGGTTGCTGCCGCTGCAGAGAGCCCCTGGACAGCACCCCACGAGCAAACCTGAGCCTCGGGACCACAGGTAAGACCAAATTTTCTGCTGCAAGAAAGCTGCCTGGTGAACTCAAGACACAGGCCCACAGGAACAGCTGAAGACCTGTAGAGAGGAAAAACTACACGCCCGAAAGCAGAACACTCTGTCCCCATAACTGACTGAAAGAGAGGAAAACAGGTCTACAGCACTCCTGACACACAGGCTTATAGGACAGTCTAGCCACTGTCAGAAATAGCAGAACAAAGTAACACTAGAGATAATCTGATGGCGAGAGGCAAGCGCAGGAACCCAAGCAACAGAAACCAAGACTACATGCCATCATCGGAGCCCAATTCTCCCACCAAAACAAACATGGAATATCCAAACACACCAGAAAAGCAAGATCTAGTTTCAAAATCATATTTGATCATGATGCTGGAGGACTTCAAGAAAGACCTGAACACACTTAGGGAAGCACAGGAAAACATTAATAAACAAGTAAAAGCCTACAGAGAGGAATCGCAAAAATCCCTGAAAGAATTCCAGGAAAACACAATCAAACAGTTGAAGGAATTAAAAATGGAAATAGAAGCAATCAAGAAAGAACACATGGAAACAACCCTGGATATAGAAAACCAAAAGAAGAGACAAGGAGCTGTAGATACAAGCTTCACCAACAGAATACAAGAGATGGAAGAGAGAATCTCAGGAGCAGAAGATTCCATAGAAATCATTGACTCAACTGTCAAGGATAATGTAAAGCGGAAAAAGCTACTGGTCCAAAACATACAGGAAATCCAGGACTCAATGAGAAGATCAAACCTAAGGATAATAGGTATAGAAGAGAGTGAAGACTCCCAGCTCAAAGGACCAGTAAATATCTTCAACAAAATCATAGAGGAAAACTTCCCTAACCTAAAAAAAGAGATACCCATAGACATACAAGAAGCCTACAGAACTCCAAATAGATTGGACCAGAAAAGAAACACCTCCCGTCACATAATTGTCAAAACACCAAACGCACAAAATAAAGAAAGAATATTAAAAGCAGTAAGGGAAAAAGGTCAAGTAACATATAAAGGGAGACCTATCAGAATCACACCAGACTTCTCGCCAGAAACTATGAAGGCCAGAAGATCCTGGACTGATGTTATACAGACCCTAAGAGAACACAAATGCCAGCCCAGGTTACTGTATCCAGCAAAACTCTCAATTAACATTGATGGAGAAACCAAGATATTCCATGACAAAACCAAATTTACACAATATCTTTCTACAAATCCAGCACTACAAAGGATAATAAATGGTAAAGCCCAACATAAGGAGGCAAGCTATACCCTAGAAGAAGCAAGAAACTAATCGTCTTGGCAACAAAACAAAGAGAATGAAAGCACACAAACATAACCTCACATCCAAATATGAATATAACGGGAAGCAATAATCACTATTCCTTAATATCTCTCAATATCAATGGCCTCAACTCCCCAATAAAAAGACATAGATTAACAAACTGGATACACAACGAGGACCCTGCATTCTGCTGCCTACAGGAAACACACCTCAGAGACAAAGACAGACACTACCTCAGAGTGAAAGGCTGGAAAACAACTTTCCAAGCAAATGGTCAGAAGAAGCAAGCTGGAGTAGCCATTCTAATATCAAATAAAATCAATTTCCAACTAAAAGTCATCAAAAAAGATAAGGAAGGACACTTCATATTCATCAAAGGAAAAATCAACCAAGATGAACTCTCAATCCTAAATATCTATGCCCCAAATACAAGGGCACCTACATACGTAAAAGAAACCTTACTAAAGCTCAAAACACACATTGCACCTCACACAATAATAGTGGGAGATTTCAACACCCCACTCTCATCAATGGACAGATCATGGAAACAGAAATTAAACAGTGATGTCGACAGACTAAGAGAAGTCATGAGCCAAATGGACTTAACAGATATTTATAGAACATTCTATCCTAAAGCAAAAGGATATACCTTCTTCTCAGCTCCTCATGGTACTTTCTCCAAATTGACCATATAATTGGTCAAAAAACGGGCCTCAACAGGTACAGAAAGATAGAAATAATCCCATGCGTGCTATCGGACCACCACGGCCTAAAACTGGTCTTCAATAACAATAAGGGAAGAATGCCCACATATACGTGGAAATTGAACAATGCTATACTCAATGATAACCTGGTCAAGGAAGAAATAAAGAAAGAAATTAAAGACTTTTTAGAATTTAATGAAAATGAAGATACAACATACTCAAAATTATGGGACACAATGAAAGCTGTGCTAAGAGGAAAACTCATAGCGCTGAGTGCCTGCAGAAAGAAACAGGAAAGAGCATATGTCAGCAGCTTGACAGCACACCTAAAAGCTCTAGAACAAAAAGAAGCAAATACACCCAGGAGGAGTAGAAGGCAGGAAATAATCAAACTCAGAGCTGAAATCAACCAAGTAGAAACAAAAAGGACCATAGAAAGAATCAACAGAACCAAAAGTTGGTTCTTTGAGAAAATCAACAAGATAGATAAACCCTTAGCCAGACTAACGAGAGGACACAGAGAGTGTGTCCAAATTAACAAAATCAGAAATGAAAAGGGAGACATAACTACAGATTCGGAGGAAATTCAAAAAATCATCAGATCTTACTATAAAAACCTATATTCAACAAAATTTGAAAATCTTCAGGAAATGGACAATTTCCTAGACAGATACCAGGTATCGAAGTTAAATCAGGAACAGATAAACCAGTTAAACAACCCCATAACTCCTAAGGAAATAGAAGCAGTCATTAAAGGTCTCCCAACCAAAAAGAGCCCAGGTCCAGACGGGTTTAGTGCAGAATTCTATCAAACCTTCATAGAAGACCTCATACCAATATTATCCAAACTATTCCACAAAATTGAAACAGATGGAGCCCTACCGAATTCCTTCTACGAAGCCACAATTACTCTTATACCTAAACCACACAAAGACACAACAAAGAAAGAGAACTTCAGACCAATTTCCCTTATGAATATCGACGCAAAAATACTCAATAAAATTCTGGCAAACCGAATTCAAGAGCACATCAAAACAATCATCCACCATGATCAAGTAGGCTTCATCCCAGGCATGCAGGGATGGTTTAATATACGGAAAACCATCAACGTGATCCATTATATAAACAAACTGAAAGAACAGAACCACATGATCATTTCATTAGATGCTGAGAAAGCATTTGACAAAATTCAACACCCCTTCATGATAAAAGTCCTGGAAAGAATAGGAATTCAAGGCCCATACCTAAACATAGTAAAAGCCATATACAGCAAACCAGTTGCTAACATTAAACTAAATGGAGAGAAACTTGAAGCAATCCCACTAAAATCAGGGACTAGACAAGGCTGCCCACTCTCTCCCTACTTATTCAATATAGTTCTTGAAGTTCTAGCCAGAGCAATCAGAAAACAAAAGGAGATCAAAGGGATACAGATCGGAAAAGAAGAGGTCAAAATATCACTATTTGCAGATGACATGATAGTATATTTAAGTGATCCCAAAAGTTCCACCAGAGAACTACTAAAGCTGATAAACAACTTCAGCAAAGTGGCTGGGTATAAAATTAACTCAAATAAATCAGTTGCCTTCCTCTATACAAAAGAGAAACAAGCCGAGAAAGAAATTAGGGAAACGACACCCTTCATAATAGACCCAAATAATATAAAGTACCTCGGTGTGACTTCAACCAAGCAAGTAAAAGATCTGTACAATAAGAACTTCAAGACACTGAGGAAAGAAATTGAAGAAGACCTCAGAAGATGGAAAGATCTCCCATGCTCATGGATTGGCAGGATTAATATGGTAAAAATGGCCATTTTACCAAAAGCAATCTACAGATTCAATGCAATCCCCATCAAAATACCAATCTAATTCTTCAAAGAGTTAGACAGAACAATTTGCAAATTCATCTGGAATAACAAAAAACCCAGGATAGCTAAAGCTATCCTCAACAATAAAAGGACTTCAGGGGGAATCACTATCCCTGAACTCAAGCAGTATTACAGAGCAATAGTGATAAAAACTGCATGGTATTGGTACAGAGACAGACAGATAGACCAATGGAATAGAATTGAAGACCCAGAAATGAACCCACACACCTATGGTCACTTGATTTTTGACAAAGGAGCCAAAACCATCCAATGGAAAAAAGATAGCATTTTCAGCAAATGGTGCTGGTTCAACTGGAGGGCAACATGTAGAAGAATGCAGATCGATCCATCCTTATCACCCTGTGCAAAGCTTAAGTCCAAGTGGATCAAGGACCTCCACATCAAACCAGAAACACTCAAACTAATAGAAGAAAAACTAGGGAAGCATCTGGAACACATGGGCACTGGAAAAAATTTCCTGAACAAAACACCAATGGCTTATGCTCTAAGATCAAGAATCGACAAATGGGATCTCATAAAACTGCAAAGCTTCTGTAAGGCAAAGGACACTGTGGTTAGGACAAAACGGCAACCAACAGATTGGGAAAAGATCTTTACCAATCCTACAACAGATAGAGGCCTTATTTCCAAAATATACAAAGAACTCAAGAAGTTAGACCGCAGGGAAACAAATAACCCTATTAAAAAATGGGGTTCAGAGCTAAACAAAGAATTCACACCTGAGGAATGCCGAATGGCGGAGAAACACCTAAAGAAATGTTCAACATCTTTAGTCATAAGGGAAATGCAAATCAAAACAACCCTGAGATTTCACCTCACACCAGTGAGAATGGCTAAGATCCAAAACTCAGGTGACAGCAGATGCTGGCGAGGATGTGGAGAAAGAGGAACACTCCTCCATTGTTGGTGGGATTGCAGACTGGTAAAACCATTCTGGAAATCAGTCTGGAGGTTCCTCAGAAAATTGGACATTGAACTGCCTGAGGATCCAGCTATACCTCTCTTGGGCATATACCCAAAAGGTGCCTCAACATATAAAAGAGACACGTGCTCCACTATGTTCATCGCAGCCTTATTTATAATAGCCAGAAAATGGAAAGAACCCAGATGCCCTTCAACAGAGGAATGGATACAGAAAATGTGGTACATCTACACAATGGAATATTACTCAGCTATCAAAAACAACGAGTTTATGAAATTCATAGGCAAATGGTTGGAACTGGAAAATATCATCCTGAGTGAGCTAACCCAATCACAGAAAGACATACATGGTATGCACTCATTGATAAGTGGCTATTAGCCCAAATGCTTGAATTACCCTAGATCCCTAGAACAAACGAAACTCAAGACGGATGATCAAAATGTGAATATTTCACTCCTTCTTTAAATGAGGAAAAAGAATACCCTTGGCAGGGAAGGGAGAGGCAAAGATTAAAACAGAGACTGAAGGAACACCCATTCAGAGCCTGCCCCACATGTGGCCCATACATATACAGCCACCCAATTAGACAAGATGGATGAAGCAAAGAAGTGCAGACCGACAGGAGCCGGATGTAGATCGCTCCTGAGAGACACAGCCAGAATACAGCAAATATAGAGGCGAATGCCAGCAGCAAACCACTGAACTGAGAATAGGTCCCCTATTGAAGGAATCTTAGAAAGAACTGGAAGAGCTTGAAGGGGCTCGAGACCCCAAAAGTACAACAATGCCAAGCAACCAGAGCTTCCAGGGACTAAGCCACTACCTAAAGACTATACATGGACTGACCCTGGACTCTGACCCCATAGGTAGCAATGAATATCCTAGTAAGAGCACCAGTGGAAGGGGAAGCCCTGGGTCCTGCTAAGACTGAACCCCCAGTGAACTAGTCTATGGGGGGAGGGCGGCAATGGGGGGAGGGTTGGGAGGGGAACACCCATAAGGAAGGGGAGGGGGGAGGGGGATGTTTGCCCGGAAACCGGGAAAGGGAATAACACTCGAAATGTATATAAGAAATACTCAAGTTAATAAAAAAAAAAATTTTCACATTAAAAATAAAAATAAAGTTATGAAAAACAGATTTGTGTGTATGTATATATGTATGCATGTATGTGTGTTTGTATATGTGTATATGTATGTATATGTATGTATGTAAGTGCATGTGCCTATGGCTTTATCATATTATTATTAATATGACTCAAATTGTGTATTCTTCTAGATCTTGGTTCCCCCACACAAATTCTAAAATGTAAAGACTGAACTATCCATATAATAGAGGTCTTCTGAATGTTGCACAGGTAAATACTGGGAACAGTTTATATTTACAGAAATTAATAGAAAACCTCATTCAAATGGAATCTTTTTTAAAAGAGACACAGATTGGCGATTGACTCAATTAACAAGTCTAGAGGAAAGGTCTCCTCCAGGGTTCATTTGGTTCAGTAACTCAGTCCCAGTATCAGGTAGCTTGTTCCTTTTCCTCTCCCTGCTCTGTCTTCTGAGGTAGTCTAAAGTTGGCTGTCTTTCAAAGTCCTAAGAGCTTTGAAAAAAAGGTCCAAGAGTTGAAGATCCTTGAGCTATTGTTTCTCTTATTCAAAACTAAGAAAAGAACAAAATGATCCCTTCAAGAAATTCTCCAAAAAAGGATGATGGGAAAACTCTCATGATTTGGTGTCCAGATGGACCAGAAAAATTGTGGGTAGTTCACTACCTGAGCAGAGGAGTTCCTATGGTAACTGACTCAGACCACACTCACATGTAAAAGCAATAGAGCACTGGGAAGGGAATTATAAATCTTAGAATGTTGCTTTCCACCTGTAAGTTGCACACTAGTATGATGGGAAAGAGCAGAAACCTGACACTGGACAAAAACAAATCTAATATAGGGATTTAAGTCCTTAACTAAGGATGAAGATCATACTGAAATTAGCAGGAAACATTAGGTCATCTATGCCGTGGTCACTAACTGCTCCTTCCTCCTCTTTATATCCTCTTCTATTGCTAGCATGAATGTCTCTCCGTAGCCTATCCTTTAGCTTAAATTTTGAGGCAACATGCTTTATTGATCTTTTCCAAAAGTTCCTAGCTGGGAAAAGTATCTCTCAAGCAAGATTTAGAGATCTTTTGCATTCTTTTGACCTTGGGAGAATAATAGAGTTCCTTTAAAACATACATTCTTTCTTATACTAATGAACCATTAATTATGCAGAACAATTATGAGTATAATTTTGGCATTGGCCAAAGGATTAGTATATGTTTATTCTTCATGATAAGAACAACTCTTTTATTGTTGGCACTTTCCTGTGTATGTATGTGAATAAGTGTTGTGTAAATGTGTGAATGCAGGGGTGGATTTGTATATAGATACATGTGCATGCTTCTGCACATGTGTATGAAGGCCAGAGGTCAATGTAGGGTATCATTCCTCAGATGACATCCTCTTCAGTTTTCTTTGTTTGATTTGGTTTGATTTTTTTGGTTTTGTTTTAGTTTTGTTTTGTTGTTTTTTATTGTTGTTGTGATGGTGCCTTGGTTTGATTTTTTGAGACATGGTTTCTCACTAGGCTGGAACTAATTAAATAAGCTGATAACTACTAGCCAGTAAATCCAAGAGTCTCTACTTCCCATCACTGGGGTGGCAAATATGCACTCAGCTTTTTTAATGTGGTTTAGAGGCTCTAACATGCTTGCAGGGCCAGCAGTTTACAAACCGAGCTCTTTCTACTTTTCTTTAACAGTAACAATTGAAGGACACATGTTCATTTAACCAGACTAAATATAGCACAAAAAAAGTCCTAAGATTATGTATGCTTGTCCTAAAAGCTTAGATATCTCCAAATCAATACATGTTATCTAATAACAATAGTTTTTCAAATCCACAAATCATTAGGGAAATAAATATTTACATAGAAAAAAGACTTTTTGTATACAAATTAATCTTAAGGTGTTTTACCTTTCACAGGATATTTCATGAATCTTAGAATAACATACAAAGACTTGTTTAATACTGCCTATTTAATGTTACTTCCAAACAAATTAATTTTAAAGCATAGATGATTTTAGTGAGTTCACAACATGCAATTATTATACATCTGGGAATTTTAGAAAGAATTAGAAAAATAACTGAGTTTCTTTCAATATTATTATTATTCCTATTTTTTTCTGAAGCTTAAAAAATACCAGAATTTGGTTACCTCAAAATTAGATCACTTTCTAAACATGAAATTGTAAACTAGGGAATGCCTTTGAAAGAAGAGTGTGTGTGAGATGATAAAACATAATGTATGTATCAGAGTAAAGTAAGAGCAAATGTGGACGGACTCTCTAAATTTAGAAGAAAGGCTGTAATGGTTCAGAACTTGTCCTTCCAGTTTGCACAGGCATTGTGGTGAATTTTAAGAGTAGAATCTGATGAAAGACTGGAACAAGAAATGCATAAAGAATATAAACTAGCCAGAGCAGCTGAACTTCATGGGAAAACGGCGATAAATTTTCAAACCACAGTCATAGCACATGTGCTGAATCCAGGTGACATCACGTGAGTACCACTTCAATTTCCATCAGACAGCTCTTCCACCCATAGACATAACCAATTACATTTTTATTTCATATGCCTCTGAAAAATCAACATTTGACTTCTTTTCTGGCTATGAGGTTTTCTCGGCCTAATATATCGTAAAGCCTCGGGAAATAACTTTATCTCCATTTCTAAGTACTGGGAATAAAGTACTCCAAAATATGAGATAGTACTATAGGGTGAAGTCGGACTGTAAAAGTTACTTTCCTAAAGCAAAATCCAGTAGAAAATAACTGGAGGTATTGCTAACTTCATAAACAAATCATGTTGACAGAAGATACAATCTCATTAGGCAGGTTAAAGCAGGGATCCTGAAAACCACAGTTTCATGAATATCCTTGATGGAGACCAGGAATGCCAGAAGAGTTCTGTTCCTAGATCCTTGTTACCTCTTCTTCAGAAATGAGCACCTCTGCTTAGAGCTACATGTTGCCTCCTCTCTGAATCTTCTGTCTAGCGTACATCCTTAGAACTGGATCTCAGAATTTTCAGGGTAAAAATTGGTCACACAAATGCTCCAATCTAGCCCGTCTCCAAAATGATCTTAGGGTCCTACCTCTTGGGTGGGAAATGTTACAGGAGCATTCCAGGCCATTAGGGATAGTCTCCTCTCTAATGGAATCTACTTCTCATCCTGGGTGGAGACATGGAATTCTGATCAGCTCCAAAGATTAGACATTGCATAGCATTGTCTCCTCTCCCTCAAGAGTCAATCCAGCTAAACCTGTCAGTCACTAGGCCAAAAGACCACCTCCAGGAAAGCTGACCAACCTAATGCTATGTTGAAGAGATTGGAGGGGAAAAAATCTACCCTTTATGAAATAATGTATTTTTCCTTCTCAGAATACTCACCAGCCGTGCTACAATTGCTTACAGAACTTTTTCAGTGCAACTCTGTTAAATCTTTGTGCTTTACTGAGGTTTTTTATTGGATATTTTTATTTATATTTCATATGGTATCCCTTTTCCAGTTTTGATACAATAATCCCCCTATCCTACCCCCATCCCCCTTCTTCTATGAGTGTGTTCCCCCAGCCATCCAGCCACCCATTCCAGCTCCCTGCACTGATATTCCCTTACACTGGGGGGTCAAGCCTTGGCAGGACCAAGGGCTTCTGCTCCCATTGGTGTCCAACAAGGCCATCCTCTGCTACATATGCAGCTGAAGCCATGGGTCTGTCCATCTGTACATTTTGGATGGTAGTTTAGTCCCTAGGAGATCTGGTTGGTTGGTGTTGTTGTTCTTATGGGGTGACAAACCCTATGGACTCCTTCAGTACTATCTCTAACTCCTCCAATGAGAACCCTGTTCTTGGATCAATAGTTGGATGTGAGCATCCACCTCTGTATTTGTCATGCACTGGCAGACCATCTCAGGAGACAGATATAACAAGGTTCTGTCAGCATGTACTAATTGGCATCAGCAATATGGTATGGGTCTGCTGGATATATATATATATATATGTGGCATGGATCCCCGAGTGGGACAGTTTCTGGATGGCCTTTACTTCAGTCTCTGCTCCAAACTTTATCTCCGTATTTCCTCATAAAATTATTTTTGTTCCCCCTTCTAAGAAGAACTGAAGCATCCACACTTTGGTCATCCATCTTGAGCTTCATGTGATCTGTGGATTGTATCATTGGGCAATCCCAGCTTTGGGGCTAATATCCACTTAACAGTGAGTGCATACCATGTGTGTTAATTTGTGAGTGTGTTACCTCACTCAGGATAATATTTACTAGTTACATCCATTTGCTTATGAATTTCAGGAAGTCATTGTTATTAATAGGTGAGTAGTAATCCATTGTGTAGATGTACCAAATATTCTGTATCCATTCCTCTGTTGAAGGACATCTGGGTTCTTTCCAGCTTCTGGCTATTATAAATAAGACTGCTATGAACATAGTAGAGCATGTGTCCTTGTTATATGTTGGAGTGTCTTCGTGGTATATGCCCAGGAGAGGTATAGCTGGGTACTCAGGTATTAATATGTCCAATTGTCTGAGGACCTTCCAGACTGATTTTCAGAGTGGTTGTACCAGTCTGCAATCCCACCAACAGTGAAGGGATGTTCCTCATTCTCCACATCCTTGCCAGCATCTGTTGTCACCTGAGGTTTTTTGTTTTTTTGTTGTTGTTTTTTGATTTTTGGCAATGCATAATTTATAATTCATTTCTTTTCTGTGAGAAAAGGAAAACAGCTGTTGCAGGTCATAGCAAGTCTGCTATGAAAATCATTTAGGAAGCATGTTCAATTTCTTCTGATGTATGGAAAATTGAAAAACAGAATAACTAAAACAAGGATACTAAAATTTCTTCATTTTTTTACATTTTTCATTTTTTCATATATCAGAACACTTATACATATACAGAAATGCACACACCCACATGTTGGTATATGTTCAACATCAAAAGCACTGAAAGAAAAAGCTACAGCCTTTGTGGCAATGAATTTGAACTTTATGTTCAGGAGACCAGCAAATGATAGCTGAAGGTTCAGAAAAAATTATTAGAAGACTTTCTTTAATTCTGAAATATACTTTGAAATCTATTTACAAATACTAGTATAACTTCTTTTGCATCCTACTAAATCTCCTGTAATTATACTAATGAATGTTTTGTTCGTCTATGCTGACACATTTAGGAAGTAATGTAACCTGAGGGTTCTTCATTAACTTGGGTATTTCTTATTTACATTTCGATTGTTATTCCCTTTCCCAGTTTCTGGGCCAACATCCCCCTAAACCCTCCCCCTTCCCTTCTATATGGGTGTTCCCCTCCCCATTCTCCCCCCATTACCACTCTCCCCCCAACAATCAGGTTCACTGGGGGGTTCAGTCTTGGCAGGACCAAGGGCTTCCCCTTCCACTGGTGCTCTTACTAGGATATTCATTCCTACCTATGAGGTCAGAGTCCAGGGTCAGTCCATGTATAGTCTTTGGGTAGTGGCTTAGTCCCTGGAAGCTCTGGTTGGTTGGCATTGTTGTTCATATGGGGTCTCGAGCCCCTTCAAGCTCTTTCAGTCCTTTCTAAGATTCCTTCAACGGGGGTCCCAATCTCAGTTCAGTGGTTTAATGCTGGCATTCACCTATGTATTTGCTGTATTCTGGGTGTGTCTCTCAGGAGAGATCTACATCTGGTTCCTGTCAGCCTGCACTTCTTTGCTTCATCCATCTTATATAGTTTGGTGACTGTATATGTATGGGCCACATGTGGGGCATGCTCTGAATGGATGTTCCTTCTGCCTCTGTTCTAAACTTTGCCTCCCTATCCCCTCCCAAGGGTATTCTTGTTCCTCTTTTAAAGGAGTGAAACATTCACATTTTGCTCATCCTTCTTGAGTTTCATGTGTTCTATGCTGTAGGGCGCCCTCCAGTGGTGGACAACGGTACTGCGCATGCGCAGGTTTTGCACCTGGCGTCAGTTGGCCAGTAATATGCTAATGAGGGGCGGTACCATGCTAGTGAGGTGATTCATTCTCTGCCAATCCCTGGAGGACAAGTAATGGGGTGATAGTGGGATGACAGTGGGGTGATAGTGGGGTGACCCGTGCCCCGCCAATCCCTGAAGGATTATTAGCATACTGTTGTGTATATAAGGCGAGCGCTTTTGCTGCTCGAGGTCCCCCTGTCCCTGTTCAAGAGAGCTGTACAGTAAAGGCTTGTTCGCAGAAGAATCCTGTTGCCGAGCGTCGTTCTTGCTGGCGAGACGTTGGGCGCGCAACACTATGCATCTAGGGTAATTCAAGCATTTGGGCTAATAGCCACTTATTATCAATGAGTCATACCATGTGTGTTTTTCTGTGATTGGGTTACCTCACTCATCACTCAGGATGATATTTTCCAGTTCCCTCCATTTGCCTATGAACTTCATAAAGTCATTGTTTTTGATAGCTGAGTAATATTCCATTGTGTAGATGTACCACATTTTCTGTATCCATTCCTCTGTTGAAGGGCATCTGGGTTCTTTCCAGCTTCTGGCTATTATAAATAAGGCTGCTATGAACATAGTGGAGCATCTTTTGGGTATATGCCCAAGAGAGGTATAGCTGAGTCCTCAGGTAGTTCAATGTGCAATTTTCTGAGGAACCTCCAGACTGATTTCCAGAATGGTTGTACCAGTCTGCAATCCCACCAACAATGGAGGAGTGTTCCTCTTTCTCCACATCATGGCCAGCATTTACTGCCACCTGAGTTTTTTATTTTAACCATTCTCACTGGTGTGAACCTGAGGTTTTTATCTTAGCCATTCTGGCTGGAGTGAAGTGGAATAAACATTTGGTTATCTAATTGGATCCTCTTATTTTTAGCTGTTCATTCATATTTCTCTCATTTGTAAATTAAAGGAAGTTATTTGTTCAAATCGTCTTAAGTATTGCTTCTCCGAAAACTTTTCAAGTTAACTATTTTTATTTGTCAAAAGAGAGACAGCTAGTATGTCACAGATACCAATAATTCTTCTAAAAATTTATTTCATATTTAAAACCAATTTAAAACATTACAAAACCCTCAAGGATTTTTATTTTGTTGAGTACTAATATATATTTTTCTTCCTTTGCACTCAGTTTCCTCTCTTTCTTCACATGGGGAATATGTGCACTGTCTCTCACTGCTGATTATCAGTCCCTAACACAATGCCAGTCTTACAGGAGTCAGGAGGGCTCTTGCTTTCAGTGCCTCCTACAAAGAACAAACCATCCTAACCTGGAAAATGAAACTTAGTATTGAATCATGTAGGCCAGATGACATACACAGGAACTACACATACATAAATTTAAAAGTTATATGAATAATCCTGAAGAGGTCAAAGAGCTATCAAAGTTATAGCCCTCAACTCACAGTAACTTGTATTATTTAAACATGAAAACAAGGACACAGAGCTTGAGAGTGCACAAAGGAAATTGTTTGGTGATTTTCTTCATTTTGATTGTATTGCTCTTCTGTCTTCAGGAGGAAAGATTTTGACTTCAAAAGTAACAAAATATTTGAATAGAGAATTTACATCCTTCAGTTCTAAATGGTATTCTTGGGTGATTTTCTCAGCAGTCCATGTTTCTGGAGATAGTTTATGGTTATTGAGAAGGGTCAATGCTCCTTCAACAATAATCTTGCCTTTGGGAATGTCCATAGTATTCTTGTCAAAGTGATCTCCTATTGGCAGTCTGAATTCCTTTGGTTCTTGCTGTAGTTCAACAACTTTTACTGGCAAGAAAAGCACCGGATCTTCAGAATCAACATATACATCTCTTAGCCATGACAGCAGCTTCTTACCTTTCCTAGAAACTTCTTCCTCAGATTTCTGGATACTGACTCAGGTACCTCTGCAAGAGACTGCTGGTAGAAGGGTGGAAGGGTGTTTGGGTGCCATGAAGGACTTCCTCTTGTTGATCTCCTACTCTGCTCACTTCTCCACATTAAAGTTCCTGAAGGCGCAGGCCATGCGAGTCCCCATCTCTACATCATGATGCCCTTAGTTCACTATACACGTGGGGATATATCTGTGCAGGTGACCTACTCTTTAGCTTTGAGGTGTGCTGTCAAGCTACTAGTCTATGCTCTCTCCATTTTCTGCTTTGTTTTGTTTTGTTTTGTTTTGGTTTTGGTTTTGGTTTTGGTTTTTGGTTTGGTTTTTGGGGGGGCATTCAGAGCTTTGAGTTTTCCTTTTAGCACTGCTTTCATTGTGTCTCAAAAGTTTCAGTATGTTGTGCCTTAATTTTCATTACATTCTAAAAAAATCTTTACTTTCTTTCTTTATTTCTTCCTTGACCAAGTTTATATTGAGTAGAGTGTTGTTCAGCTTCCATATGTATGTGGGCTTTCTGTCACTTTTGTTGTTATTGAAGACTAGCCTTAAACATCCAGGAAATCCAGTATACAATGAGAAGATCAAAGCTAAGAATAACAGGTATACAAGACAGCAAAGATTCCCCACTTAAAGGGCCAGTAAATATCTTCAACAAAATTATAGAAGAAAACTTCCCTAACCTAAAGAAAGAGATGCCCAAGAATATAAAAGATGCCTACAGAAGTCCAAATAGATTGGACCAGAAAAGAAATTCCTCTCATCTCATAATAGTCAAAACACCAAATGCACAAAAAAAAAGAAAAAATATTAAAAGCAGGAAATGGAAAAGGTCAAGTAACATATAAAGGCAGACCTATCAGAATTACACCAGACTTCTCACCAGAGACTGCAAAAGCCAGAAGATCCTGAGCAGGTGTCATACAAACCCCAAGAGAACACAAATGCCAACCCAGGCTACTATATCCAGCAAAACTCTCAAATAGCATAGATGGAGAAACCAAGATATCCCATGACAAAACCAAATTTAAACAATATCTTTCCATAAATACAGCCTTACAAAGGATAATAGATGGAAAAGTCCAACACAAGGAGGGAAACTACACCCTTGAAAAAGCAAAAAAATAATCTTCTTGCCAAAAACCCACAAGAAGAGAGACACACAAACATATTTGCACCTCTAACAACAAAAATGATAAGAAACAATAATAACTATTCCTTAATATCTTTTAACATCAGTGGACTCAATTCCCCAGTAAAAAGACATAACCTAATAGACTGGATAAGTAAAGAAGACACAGCATTCTGTTGTATACAGGAAATATTTCAGTGACAACGACAGACAAGACAGAAAACAACTTTCCTATCAAATGGTCCCAAGAAACCAGCTGGAGTAGCCATTCTAATATCAAATAAAATTGACTTTCAACCAAAACTTATCAAAAAAGGTAAGGAAGGACTTCATATTCATCAAAGGAAAAATCCACCAAGATGAATTCTCAATACTAAATATCTTTGCTCCAAATGCAAGGGCACCTACATTCATAAAAGAAACCTTACTAAAGCTCAAAGCACACATTTGTATCTCATACAATAAGAATAGGAGATTTCAACACCTGATTGTCATCAATGGACAGATCATGGAAACAAATTAAACAGAGACACAGAGAAACTAACAGAAGTTATGAACCAAATGGACTTAACAGGTATTTATAGAACATTTCATCCTGAAACAAAAGAATATACCTTCTTCTCAGCAACTTATGGTACCTTCTCCAAAACTGATTATATATTCGGTCACAAAACCAGCCTCAACAGATACAAAAAGATAGAAATAATCTCATGCATCCTATCAGATCACCACAGACTAAGGCTGATCTTCAATAACAACAAAAATGACAGAAAGCCCACATATACATGGAAGTTGAACAGCACCCTCCACTCAATCATAACTTGGCCAAGGAAGAAATAAAGAAAGAAATTAAAGACCTTTAGAATTTAATGAAAATTAAGGCACAACATGCCCAAACTTATAGGACATAATGAAAGCACTGCTAAGAGGAAAACTCATAGCTCTGAGTGCCTCCAAAAAGAAACATGAGAGAGTATTTCATTAGGAGCTTGACAGCACGCCTAAAAGCTCTAGAACAAAAAGAAGTAAATACACCCAAGAAGAGTAGAATGCAGAAAATAATCAATCTCATGTCTGAAATCAACCAAGTAGAAACAAAAAAGACTACAAAGAATCAACAAAACCAGGAGCTGGTTCTTTGAACAAATCAACAAAATAGATAAACCTTTAGCCAGACTAACCAGAAGTCACAGAGACAGTATCCAAATTAAGAAAATCTGAAATGAAAAGGAAGACATAACAACAGAATCTGAGGAAATTAAAAAATCATCAGATACTACTACAAAAGCCTATATTCAACAAAACTGGAAAAATCTGGAGGAAATGGAAGATTTTCTAGATAAATACAAGGTACCAAAGTTAAATCAGGAACAGATAAAACATCTAAAAACCCCATAACTCCTAGAGAACTTGAAGCAGTTATTAAAAGTCCCCCAACCTAAAAGAGCCCATGACCAGATGGGTTTAGTGTAGAATTCTATTAGATCTTCATAGAAGACCTCATGCCAATGCTGTCCAAACTATTCCACAAAATAGAAACAGACAGAGCACTACCCAATTCCTTCTATGAAGCCACAATTATGCTTATACCTAAACCCCTCAAAGACCCAACAAAGAAAGAGAATTTCTGACAAATTTCCCTTATGAAGCTAGACACCAGAGAGCCTAATAACCCTATTAAATAATGGGGTACACAACTAAACAAAGTATTCTCAGCTAAGGAATATCGAATGGCTGAGAAGCACCTAAAGAAATGCTCAACATCCTTAGTCATCAGGGAAATACAAATCAAAACAACCTTGAAATTCTACATCACACCAGTCGGAATGGCTAAGATCAAACACTCAGGTGACAACAGATGCTGGAGAGGATGTGAAGAGGAACACTCCTACATTGTTGGTGGAATTGCAAGCTGGTACAACCACTCTGGAAATCAGTCTGGAGGTTACCCAGAAAATTGGACATTGCACTACCTGAGGATCCAGCTATACCTCTCTATACCCAAAAGATGTTCTAACATACAACAAAGACACATGCTCCACTATGTTCATAGCAGCGTTATTTATAATAGCCAGAAGCTGCAAAGAACCCAGACGCCCTTCAACAGAGGAATGGATACAGAAAATGTGGTACATCTACACAATAGAGTACTACTCTGCTATTAAAAACAATGATTTCATGAAATTCTTAGACAAATGGATTGAACTACAAAATATCATCCTGAGAGAGGTAACCCTATCACAGAAAAACACACATGGTATGTACTCACTGATAAGTGGATATTAGCCCAAAAGTTTAAATTACCCACAATACAATCCACAGATCACATGAAGCTCAAAAATGACAACCAAAGTGTGGAGTGGATCCTTCACTCTTTCTTAAAAGGGGAACAAAAATATTCATAGGCTGGGATATGAAGGCAAAGTTTGGAGCAGAAACTGAAGGAATGGTCATTCAGAGCCCGCCCCACATAGGTATACAGCATATATATATGTATATGTATATATATATATATATATATATATATATATATATATATCCTCCAAAACTAGATAAGATTGATGAAGCTAAGAAGTGCATGCTGACAGGAGCCTGATATAGCTGTCTCCTTAAAGAAGAAGGGGAGGGGTATGGATACGGGGCTTAGGTCCATGAAACTGGGAAAGGGAATAACATTTGAAATGTAAATTTAAAATATCCAATAAAAGAAAAAAGAAGAAAAAGGCAGAAAAATCCATAATCAGAATATATTGTATTAAAATTTATCTATTTTCGAGGTATGTCTGACACTATAAATAGAACTGGTTGGCCTCTCCTTGCTCTTTTGATCTCTTGTTCTCTCTTGCTCTCTTACCCTCTTCCCCCTTTGTCCCTTCTCTCCCCATTCCCCCCCCCTCCACGTGCTCAAGGCCAGCCTCTATTTCTCTACTTCTCTTCTGTTCTCTTCTGTTCTCTCTCTCTCTGCCTTTCTCTGCCCCTACTATTCTCTTAACTCTTCTCCCCATGCCCTGAATAAACTCTATTCTATACTAAAAAACAATCTATTTTCAATAAACAAAATGTAGAAAAAATTAAAAACTCTTTTGTTTGTGTAAGAGTAAAGGGCATTGTGCTGATCAATTGAGTAAAGGCCAAATAGCTTCTCTACCTCACAAAGTGTCCCCTACCATGCTCTCAGCAAAAATTACCATCCTTCAGTGTCAATGACATCTTATTACAAGGGAATAGCTAATGATAGATAAGGGTTGACTATCAAATGTATGGCTCAGAGCTGGAGAGAATCCCCAGTAATGAAGATCAAGTGCTGATCTTTGAGAAGACTTGTGGTTCCTAGAAACCATACAAGACAGTTACTACATACAGCTCCACCTTATCCCACACCTGCTTCTGGCCTCTGCAGGTACCACAAGTCCATCCAAAACACA
The DNA here is from genome assembly GCF_021556685.1 of Rattus norvegicus. Classification (NCBI taxonomy): domain Eukaryota; kingdom Metazoa; phylum Chordata; class Mammalia; order Rodentia; family Muridae; genus Rattus; species Rattus norvegicus. The sequence continues at coordinate 31,370,363 of NC_141543.1, read as the reverse complement.
CACACACACACACACACACACACACACACACACACACACACATACACACATCCCTTAAAAATGATCTTAAACATTTTCTAAATACCATCCTGAGTAAGATATCTCAGACCCAAAAGGACATGCATGGTATATACTCACTAATAAGTGGATATTAGGCCAAAAATTACAGAATACCCAGGATACAATCTACAGAACTCAAGAAGGTTATAGAGCCCAAGTGGGGATGCTTCAATTCTACATGAGAGGGAGAAGAAAGCAGTCACAGGAGGGAGAGAGGGGAGGGACCTGGGTGCAAAAGGAGAGGCGGGAAAGGAAGGAGGAAACATGATCAAGTATTGGTGGGGGAAAACAGGAGAGAAGCCCCAAGGACCAGCAAAAAGAATGCAAATATACAACCTGGGGGGATAGGGGGACCCTTTAGAAAATACCAAAGACCTAGGAGGTGAGAGACTCTCAGAAGTCAAAGGGAGACCTTAGATAAAATGCCCAAAAATGGAGAGAAGGAACTTGTAGAGTGTACCTCTAGGAGAAAGACATGGCATCAAGATGAGGGTTGGTGTTGCCATCCCACAGTCAAGAATACTGACCCAGAATTGTTCCTGTCTGAAGGAACTGCAGAGACAAAAATGGAGAAGATCTAAGTGAAAGGAGGTCCAGTCACAGTCCCAAATTGGCATCCAGCTCAAGAGGGGTCTCCAAGGCCTGACACTATTACTAATGCTATGCTGTGCTTACAGACAGGGACCTACCATGGCTGTCTCTGAGAAGCCCAACAGGCAGTTGACTGAGACAGATGCAGATACTTACACCCAACCAATGGACTGATGTTGGAAACCCCTATGGTTGAATTAGGGAAAGCCTGGAAGAAGCTTAGAAAGACGGCAATCCCATAGGAAGACCAACAGTTTCAACTAACTTTGACTGCTGAGATCTCTCAGACACTGAGCCACCAACCAGGCAGCACACACGAGCTTGTCCAAACACAACCCCAGCACCCAATACAGAGGAATGCCTGGTCTGGCCTCAGTGGGAGAAGATGCACCTAACTGTCAAAAGACTTGAGGTCCCTGGGAGTGGAGATACCTGGGCAGTTGGTAGGTGAGGTGGGGTAGGGGAGAGGGGATTGATGGGACATCCTGTTGGAGACAGGAATGGGATGTGGAACTGTGAGAGGGTAGACCAGGTGGGGGTAAGGACTGGACTGTAAAAAATAGAAGCAATTAAAAAGATAAATTTAAAATATATATATTAATTTTCTAAAAGATATGACTTATACTATAATTTATAATAATTTAATATTTTGAAACCATTTAAATAACTGCATATGTTCATAGCAATGCTGTGTTCAATAGCATGACATTGTACAAAGCTCATATTTATGTATTAGTATAATAGTATTAGAAAAGTATGCAGATCCATACGTAGAGTCAAGGAAAGCATATTGGAAAAAACACCATTCCAAATATTAACATTGTCCGTTGCTATACAGAATGGCTGAGTTCATATAAAATAATGTTTCATGACAATACCATTAAGCACATCTGCACTGTCACAGTTAGAAGAAAAGGTCCGGTTGGCACGAGTTAGCACCGTAAAGTCTTGTGGTAGCTTTAAATAGATCAATTTCTGTACCCATTTTTATTCATACTGTGGGATTGTTTTACTTCCTGACATCAAGTTCTTTAACAAAGAAAATAGAAGCTCCGGGTGTTTCCCACCAGGTGCCTTTGCAGCCCAGTCAAGTTCACTGCAGTATTCTTGTGCAGAGCCAAAGCAACACCTACTGTGCTCATGTCACTCTCCTCAGCACATCGACTGCTATACTGTGCTTCCAAAGAAGACCTGCTTCAACCCACACCAGGAATAGTACAGTCATGACATTATTATCGAATAGATGTTCAAAATTTCATTAGCACCAAATATTCCCTCATAAAGATGCTTTACAAATTAAAATGCAGTATGGTATTATCTGTGACATGGCCTCATAAACTAATAATAGACGTTCTAAAATATTACTAATGTTCCAATAGTAGTGCACGTGAAAGAAAACCTAGCTTGTACATTAGTGCCAGGTAGTCTGGGGATGGATGAGAGGGGAACAACCATATAGAAGGGGAGTTGGAGGGGTTAGAGGGTGGATGGACAGGAAACCTGGAAAGGGAATAATATTTGAAATGTAAATAAGAAATACCCAATTTAATAAAAACTGGAAAAGTTTTAAAAATAAATAAAAAATAAAAATAAAAAAGCCACTCTGCCTGGTCTTTTCTGCTGGGACAGACTGCTAGCTAGTCTGCTCCCTGGAAGATGCTATATCCTGAGGCACCCCAGGAGATCCACTGCACCCAGGACAGCACAGTTTGAAGACATTTCAGGAGTTCCTCTGTACACAGGACAACTGGGCAACCAACTGACCCAAAAGACTGAAAGACTCCCTAGAGTACGGCTGCACACAAGGAAAGAGAAACCACAGTCCACACACACACACACACACACACACACACACACACACACACACACACACACACCCTCGGAGATCAGCTTCACACAGGACAAGAGTTTGACTGTTCTTCTGTCCCACTTAGGAGGGAGAAGAAAGCAATCACAAGGGAGGGAGTGACCTAGGGGTAAAAGAGGATGGAAAAAGGGGTGGAGTGATCTAGTATTGGATGGGGGTAAAGGACTGAAGCCCTGAGGGTCAGCAGAAAAAAATGGAAACAGGCAACCATGGGAGGAAGGAGGTTGGGAGGACCCTCCAGAGACTTGGTACTTAGGACTCAAAGGAGAAGTGCCCTAGATGAAATGTGCTACAGTGGTGAGAGGGAACTTGTTGAGTCCATCTCCAGCAGAAAGACAGGAAAAGCATATAGTGAGGGACAGGGTTGCTATTCCAGAATCAAAACTCAGACCGATAATTGTTCCCATCTAAAAGAACTGCAGAGATGGAAAGGAGAAGAACCTGAGGAAAGAAGTTCCAGTGTCTGGCCCAAAGGAGGATACAGCTTAAGAAAAGGCTGCAAGACCTGACACCATTACTGAGGCTATGAGTTACTCACAGAAAAAGGGACCTATCATGACTGCCCTCCAAAAGACCCAATAAGCAGCTGAAAGAGTCAGATGCAGATATCTGCACCCAACCAATAAGCAGAAGAAGCAGCTGGCTCCTGTGGTTAAATTAGGGAAAAGCTGGGGAAAGCTGAGGAGGAGGGCAACCCTGTAGGAAGACCAGCAGTCTCAATTAACCTGGACCCCTGAGATTTCTCAGACACTGCATCACCAACCAGGCAGCATACACCAGCTGATATAAGGCCCCTAACACATATACAGGAAAGAATCCCAGGCCTGGGTTCAGTCAGAGAAGATGCAGATAACATCCTCTGGAAACAGGGTGGGGTGGGGGGTTGGATGTGTGTAGGAGGTATGGGATATGGAACCGGGAGAGGAATAAAAATAAAAGCTGGAGTGTAAAAAGTAGATAGATAGATAGATAGATAGATAGATAGATAGATAGATAGATAGGTAGGTAGGTAGGTAGGTAGGTAGATAGATAGATAGATAGATAGATAGATAGATAGATAGATAGATAGATAGATAGATAGATAGATAATCAATCAATCTTGGCAGAGTGGTTCACACCTTTAGTACCTATGCTGAAGAAATGGAAACAGGAGAGTCCCCGGGCATGGCAACCCAGGCTTTCAACCAACATTGATGACCTCTAGATTGAGTGAGAGATCCTGTCTCAAAAAATGTGAATTGTAGGAAGATGTCCTACATCCACAGGCACTCACACATAGGCGCACACAAAGACATAGGCACACACATAAACATGTGGGCACACACACACACTCAAGCACATAACTAAACACACAAAAACTATGTCAACAAATCTTCAGATATGCCATTAATTTGTACCAACCAAAGAAACTGCAAGGAAAAAATGTTCGATTCCAAGAATAGTTAAACTTCTAGACTATGTTAGCCAAAGAAAGAAGAGATCAATGTAGGAGGTGGAGATGGTACAGTCTTCAATTGTCATTGTCAAGATGACTAGAATGGGGATCACCTAGAAGACATACCTCTGACTGTAACTAAGATGATGTTTCAGACAGGTTTAACTGTACAGTGATGATATAACTGACCGAACTGACTGTGGGGAGCATCATTCCAGAGGCTGGGTTCCCAGAATGAAAAGTAAAAGAAAGGGAACAACAAAATTAACAATCATTTCTTTATGTTTTCTGAACGTGTGTATAAAGTTATTCACACACGAACTGCAATAACTTCAAGCACCAGTGGAAGAGGTAGCCCTGGGTCCTGCCCAGGCAGGACCCCCAGTGAACGGGACTGTTAGGGGGTGGTAAGGGGGTGGGTGGGGAGGGGAATATCTGTATAGAAGGGGAGGTGGAGGGGTTGGGGGATGTTGGCCCGGAAACCGGGAAAGGAAATAACAATTGAAATGTAATAAAATTTCCCCCAAATTAATAAAAATGGGGGAAAATGAAAAAAAAAGGATAGATTACATTTATTCTTTTTTTTTATTAACTTGAGTATTTCTTATATACATTTCGAGTGTTATTCCCTTTCCCAGTCTCCGGGCAAACATCCCCCTCCCCCCTCCCCTTCCTTATGGGTGTTCCCCTCCCAACCCTCCCCCCATTGCCACCCTCCCCCCAACAGTCTAGTTCACTGGGGATTCAGGTTTAGCAGGACCCAGGGCTTCCCCTTCCACTGGTGCTCTTACTAGGATATTCATTGCTACCTATGAGGTCAGAGTCCAGGGTCAGTCCATGTATAGTCTTTAGGTAGTGGCTTAGTCCCTGGAAGCTCTGGTTGCTTGGCATTGTTGTACTTTTGGGGTCTCGAGCCCCTTCAAGCTCTTCCAGTTCTTTCTCTGATTCCTTCAACGGGGGTTCTATTCTCAGTTCAGTGGTTTGCTGCTGGCATTCGCCTCTGTATTTGCTGTATTCTGGCTGTGTCTCTCAGGAGTGATCTACATCCGGCTCCTGTCAGTCTGCACTTCTTTGCTTCATCAATATTGTCTAATTGGGTGGCTGTATACGTATGGGCCACATGTGGGGCAGGCTCTGAATGGGTGTTCCTTCAGTCACTGTTTTAATCTTTGCCTCTCTCTTCCCTGCCAAGGGTATTCTTGTTCCCCTTTTAAAGAAGGAGTGAAGCATTCACATTTTGATCATCCGTCTTGAGTTTCATTTGTTCTAGGCATCTAGGGTAATTCAAGCATTTGGGCTAATAGCCACTTATCAGTGAGTGCATACCATGTATGTCTTTCTGTGATTGGGTTAGCTCACTCAGGATGATATTTTCCAGTTCCAACCATTTGCCTACGAATTTCATAAAGCCGTTGTTTTTGATAGCTGAGTAATATTGCATTGTGTAGATATACCACATTTTCTGTATCCATTCCTCTGTTGAAGGGCATCTGGGTTCTTTCCAGCTTATGGCTATTATAAATAAAGCTGCGATGAACATAGTGGAGCACGTGTCTTTTTTATATGTTGGGGCATCTTTTGGGTATATGCCCAAGAGAGGTATAGCTGGATCCTCAGGCAGTTCAATGTCCAATTTTCTGAGGAACCTCCAGACTGATTTCCAGAATGGTTTTACCAGTCTGCAATCCCAACAATGGAGGAGTGTTCCTCTTTCTCCGCATCCTCGCCAGCATCTGCTGTCACCTGAGTTTTTGATCTTAGCCATTCTCACTGGTGTGAGGTGAAATCTCAGGGTTGTTTTGATTTGCATTTCCCTTATGACTAAAGATGTTGAACATTTCTTTAGGTGTTTCTCAGCCATTCGGCATTCCTCAGCTGTGAATTCTTGGTTTAGCTCTGAACCCCATTTTTTAATAGGGTTATTTGTCTCCCTGCGGTCTAGCTTCTTGAGTTCTTTGTATATTTTGGATATAAGGCCTCTATCTGTTGTAGGATTGGTAAAGATCTTTTCCCAATCTGTTGGTTGCCGATTTGTCCTAACCACAGTGTCCTTTGCCTTACAGAAGCTTTGCAGTTTTATGAGATCCCATTTGTCGATTCTTGATCTTAGAACATAAGCCATTGGTGTTTTGTTCAGGAAATTTTTTCCAGTGCCCATGTGTTCCAGATGCTTCCCTAGTTTTTCTTCTATTAGTTTGAGTGTGTCTGGTTTGATGTGGAGGTCCTCGATCCACTTGGACTTAAGCTTTGTACAGGGTGATAAGCATGGATCAATCTGCATTCTTCTATATGTTGACCTCCAGTTGAGCCAGCACCATTTGCTGAAAATGCTATCTTTTTTCCATTGGATGGTTTTGGCTCCTTTGTCAAAAATCAAGTGACCATAGGTGTGTGAGTTCATTTCTGGGTCTTCAATTCTAATCCATTGGTCTATCTGTCTGTCTCTGTACCAATACCATGCAGTTTTTATCACTATTGCTCTGTAATACTGCTTGAGTTCAGGGATAGTGATTCCCCCTGAAGTCATTTTATTGTTGAGGATAGTTTTAGCTATCCTGGATTTTTTGTTATTCCAGATGAATTTACAAATTGTTCTGTCTAACTCTTTGAAGAATTGGATTGGTATTTTGATGGGGATTGCATTGAATCTGTAGATTGCTTTTGGTAAAATGGCCATTTTTACTATATTAATCATGCCAATCCATGAGCATGGGAGATCTTTCCATCTTCTGAGGTCTTCTTCAATTTCTTTCTTCAGTGTCTTGAAGTTCTTATTTTACAGATCTTTTACTTGCTTGGTTAAAGTCACACCGAGGTACTTTATATTATTTGGGTCTATTATGAAGGGTGTCGTTTCCCTAATTTCTTTCTCAGCTTGTTTCTCTTTTGTGTAGAGGAAGGCTACTGATTTATTTGAGTTAATTTTATACCCAGCCACTTTGCTGAAGTTGTTTATCAGCTTTAGTAGTTCTCTGGTGGAACTTTTGGGATCACTTAAATATACTATCATATCATCTGCAAATAGTGATATTTTGACTTCTTCTTTTCCGATCTGTATCCCCTTTTGTTGTCTGATTGCTCTGACTAGAACTTCAAGAACTATATTGAATAAGTAGGGAGAGAGTGGGCAGCCTTGTCTAGTGCCTGATTTTAGTGGGATTGCTTCAAGTTTCTCTCCATTTAGATTAATGTTAGCAACTGGTTTGCTGTATATGGCTTTTACTATGTTTAGGTATGGGCCTTGAATTCCTGTTCTTTCCAGGACTTTTATCATGAAGGGGTGTTGAGTTTTGTCAAATGCTTTCTCAGCATCTAATGAAATGATCATGTGGTTTTGTTCTTTCAGTTTGTTTATATAATGGATCACGTTGATGGTTTTCCATATATTAAACCATCCCTGCATGCCTGGGATGAAGCCTACTTGATCATGGTGGATGATTGTTTTGATGTGCTCTTGGATTCGGTTTGCCAGAATTTCATTGAGAATTTTTGCGTCGATATTCATAAGGGAAATTGGTCTGAAGTTCTCTTTCTTTGTTAGGTCTTTGTGTGGTTTAGGTATAAGAATAATTGTGGCTTCATAGAAGGAATTCGGGAGTGATCCATCTGTTCCAATTTTGTGGAATAGTTTGGATAATATTGGTATGAGGTCTTCTATGAAGGTTTGATAGAATTCCGCACTAAACCCGTTTGGACCTGGGCTCTTTTTGGTTGGGAGACCTTTAATGACTGCTTCTATTTCCTTAGGAGTTATGGGGTTGTTTAACTGGTTTATCTGTTCCTGATTTATCTTCGGTACCTGGTATTTGTCTAGGAAATTGTCCATTTCCTGTAGATTTTCAAGTTTTTTTGAATATAGGCTTTTATAGTAAGATCTGATGATTTTTTGAATTTCCTCTGAATCTGTAGTTATGTCTCCCTTTTCATTTCTGATTTTGTTAATTTGGACACACTCTCTGTGTCCTCTCATTAGTCTGGCTAAGGGTTTATCTATCTTGATTTTGTCAAAGAACCAACTTTTGGTTCTGTTGATTCTTTCTATGGTCCTTTTTGTTTCTACTTGGTTGATTTCAACTCTGAGTTTGATTATTTCCTGCCTTCTACTCCTCCTGGGTGTATTTGCTTCTTTTTGCTCTAGAGCTTTTAGGTGTGCTGTCAAGCTGCTGACATATGCTCTTTCCTGTTTCTTTCTGCAGGCACTCAGCGCTATGAGTTTTCCTCTTAGCACAGCTTTCATTGTGTCCCATAAGTTTGGGTATGTTGTACCTTCATTTTCATTAAATTCTAAAAAGTTTTTAATTTCTTTCTTCATTTCTTCCTTGACTAGATTATCATTGAGTAGAGCATTGTTCAATTTCCACGTATATGTGGGCATTCTTCCCTTATTGTTATTGAAGACCAGTTTTAGGCCGTGGTGGTCTGATAGCACGCATGGGATTATTTCTATCTTTCTGTACCTGTTGAGGCCCATTTTTTGACCAACTATACCATGAGGAGCTGAGAAGAAGGTATATCCTTTGCTTTAGGATAGAATGTTCTATAAATATCCGTTAAGTCCATTTGGCTCATGACTTCTCTTAGTCTGTCTACGTCTCTGTTTAATTTCTGTTTCCATGATCTGTCCATTGATGAGAGTGGGGTGTTGAAATCTCCCACTATTATTGTGTGAGGTGCAATGTGTGTTTTGAGCTTTAGTAAGGTTTCTTTTACGTATGTAGGTGCCCATGTATTTGGGGCATAGATATTTAGGATTGTTCATCTTGGTGGATTTTTCCTTTGATGAATATGAAGTGTCCTTCCTTATCTTTTTAGATGACTTTTAGTTGGAAATTGATTTTATTTGATATTAGAATGGCTACTCCAGCTTGCTTCTTCTGACCATTTGCTTGGAAAGTTGTTTTCCAGCCTTTCACTCTGAGGTAGTGTCTGTCTTTGTCTCTGAGGTGTGTTTCCTGTAGGCAGCAGAATGCAGGGTCCTCGTTGTGTATCCAGTTTGTTAATCTATGCCTTTTTATTGGGGAGTTGAGGCCATTGATGTTGAGAGATATTAAGGAATAGTGATTATTGCTTCCTCTTATATTCATATTTGGATGTGAGGTTGTTTGTGTGCTTTTCTTCTCTTTGTTTTGTTGCCAAGACGATTAGTTTCTTGCTTCTTCTAGGGTATAGCTTGCCTCCTTATGTTGGGCTTTACCCTTTATTATCTTTGTAGTGCTGGATTTGTAGAAAGATATTGTGTAAATTTGGTTTTGTCATGGAATATCTTGGTTTCTCCATCTATGTTAATTGAGAGTTTTGCAGGATACAGTAACCTGGATTGGCATTTGTGTTCTCTTAGGGTCTGTATGACATCAGTCCAGGATCTTCTGGCCTTCATAGTTTCTGGCGAAAAGTCTGGTGTGATTCTGATAGGTCTGCCTTTATATGTTACTTGACCTTTTTCCCTTACTGCTTTTAATATTCTTTCTTTATTTTGTGCGTTTGGTGTTTTGACTATTATGTGACGGGAGGTGTTTCTTTTCTGGTCCAATCTATTTGGAGTTCTGTAGGCTTCTTGTATGTCTATGGGTATCTCTTTTTTTAGGTTAGGGAAGTTTTCCTCTATGATTTTGTTGAAGATATTTACTGGTCCTTTGAGCTGGGAGTCTTCACTCTCTTCTATACCTATTATCCTTAGGTTTGATCTTCTCATTGAGTCCTGGATTTCCTGTATGTTTTGGACCAGTAGCTTTTTCCGCTTTACATTATCTTTGACAGTTGAGTCAATGATTTCTATGGAATCTTCTGCTCCTGAGATTCTCTCTTCCATCTCTTGTATTCTGTTGGTGAAGCTTGTATCTACAGCTCCTTGTCTCTTCTTTTGGTTTTCTATATCCAGGGTTGTTTCCATGTGTTCTTTCTTGATTGCTTCTATTTCCATTTTTAATTCCTTCAACTGTTTGATTGTGTTTTCCTGGAATTCATTCAGGGATTTTTGCGATTCCTCTCTGTAGGCTTCTACTTGTTTATTAATGCTTTCCTGTGTTTCTCTAAGGGAGTTCTTTATGTCTTTCTTGAAGTCCTCCAGCATCATGATCAAATATGATTTTGAAACTAGATCTTGCTTTTCTGGTGTGTTTGGATATTCCATGTTCATTTTTGTGGGAGAATTGGGCTCCGATGATGCCATGTAATCTTGGTTTCTGTTGCTTGGGTTCCTGCGCTTGCCTCTCGCCATCAGATTATCTCTAGTGTTACTTTGTTCTGCTATTTCTGACAGTGGCTAGACTGTCCTATAAGCCTGTGTGTCAGGAGTGCTGTAGACCTGTTTTCCTGTTTTCTTTCAGCCAGTTATGGGGACAGAGTGTTCTGCTTTCGGGAGTGTAGTTTTTCCTCTCTACAGGTCTTCAGCTGTTCCTGTGGGCCTGTGTCTTGAGTTCACCAGGCAGGTCACTTGCAGCAGAAAAGTTGGTCTTACCTGTGGTCCTGAGGCTCAAGTTTGCTCGTGGTGTGCTGCCTACGAGCTCTCAGTGGCGGCATCAACCAGGAAGATCTGCGCCGTCCATTCCGGGAGCTTCCGTGCACTAGGGTTCCACATGGCGTTTGGTGTTTTCCTCTGGCGTCCGAGATGTGTATGCAGAGTGCAGTCTCTTCTGGTTTCCCAGGCGTGTCTGCCTCTCTGAAGGTTTAGCTCTCACTCCCACGGGATTTGAGTGCAGAGAACTGTTTATCCGGTCTGTTTCCTTCAGGTTCCGGCGGTGTCTCAGGCGCAGGGGTCCTGCCGCTCCTGGGCCCTCCCCTACGGGAACCCAGAGGTCTTATACAGTTTCCTCTTGGGCCAGGCATGTGGGCAGGGGTGGGCAGTGTTGGTGGTCTCTTCCGCTCTGCAGCCTCAGGAGTGCCCACCTGACCAGGCGGTGAGGTCTCTCTCCCACGGGGCTTGGGAGCAGAGAGCTGCTGCGGGCCAGGATCCGCGGGTGTGGGACTTCTGGTAAACACAGGAAGTGCCCGGTCCTAGAGGAATTTTGCCTCTGTGTGTCCTGAGTTCACCAGGCAGGTTTCTTGCAGCAGAAAAGTTGGTCTTACCTGTGGTTCCGGGGCTCAAGTTTGCTCGTGGGGTACTGCCTAAGTCCTCTCCGCGGCGGCAGCAACCAGGAAGATCTGCACCGCTCTTTACGGGAGCCTCTGTGCACCACGGTTCCAGATGGCGTTTGGTGTTTTCCTCTGGCGTCTGAATGTGTGCAGAGTGCAGTCTCTTCTGGTTTCCCAGGCGTGTCTGCCTCTCTAAAGGTTTAGCTCTCCCTCCCACGGGATTTGGGTGCAGAGAACTGTTTATCCGGTCTGTTTCCTTCAGGTTCTGGCGGTGTCTCAGGCGCGGGGGTCCTGCCGCTCCTGGGCCCTCTTTTTTTTTTTTTTACCTTAGTAACTTGTATCTTAAGGGACTTATTTTTATTGGATTTTTTTAATTTACATTTCATGTGTTATCCCCTTTCCCTCTTTCCCCTCTGGAAACTCCCCCAACCCCCCATCCCATCCCTCAACCCCTGCCTCCCTAAGGGTGGTCCCCCACCCTCCTACTCACTCCCTCCGGTTTCCCCACCCTAGCTAATTCCCCTACACTAGGGCATCAAAATGTCCACAACCAAGGGCTTCTCCACCCATTCATGTCCAACAGGGCCCACCCTCTGCTACATATACGGTTGGAGCCATGGGACACTCCATGTGTACTCTTTGGTTGGAGATTTAGTCTCTGGGAGCGCTGGGGTGTGTGGTTGGCTGGTATTGTTTTTCTTCCTATGGGGTTGCAAACCCCCTCAGTAACCTCAGTCCTTTCATTCCTCCATTGGGGTTCCTCTCAGTCTGATGGCTACCTGTGAGCATCTGCTTCTGTATTTGTCAGGCTCTGGCAGACCTTCTCAGGAGACTGCTATATCAGGCTCTTGTCAGCATGCAACTCTTGGCATCCCAAATAGTGGCTAGGTTTGGTGGCTGCATATGGGATGGATCCCCATGTGTGGCAGTCTCTGGACGGCCTTTCCTTCCGTCTCTGCTCCACACTTTGTCTCTGTATTTCCTCCTGTGAGTATTTTGTTTCCCCTTCCAAGAAGTAATGAAGCATCTACACTTTTGTCTTTCTTCTTCTTTTTTTTTTTTTTTGGTTCTTTTTTTCGGAGGTGGGGACCGAACCCAGGGCCTTGCGCTTCCTAGGCAAGCGCTCTACCACTGAGCTAAATCCCCAACCCCTTGTCTTTCTTCTTCTTGAGCTTCATATGGTCTGTAATTGTATCTTGGGTGTTCTGAGTTTTTAGACTAATATCCACTTTTCAGTAAGTTTATATCATGTGCCTTCCTTGTGATTGGGTTACCTCACTCAGGATGGTATTTTCTAGTTCTATCCATGTGCCTAAAAATTACATGAGGTCATTGTTTTCAATAGCAGAGTATTACTCCATTGTGTAAATGTACTACATTTCTGTATCCATTCCACTGTGGAAGGATATCTGGGTTCTTTCCAGCTTCTGGCTATAATAAATAAGGCTGGTATGAACATAGTGGAGCATATGTTGGAGCAACTTTTGGGTATATGCCCAGGAGTGGTAGAGCTCAGGTAATACTGTGTCCAATTTTCTTAGGAACCTCCAGACTGATTTCCATGGTGTTTGACCCAGCCTGCAATCCCACCAAAAATGAAGGAGTGCTCCTCTTTCTCCACATCCTTGCCAGCATCTGCCGTCACCTGAGTTTTTTATCTTAGCCATTCTGACTGGTGTGCGGTGGGATCTTGGGGTTGTTTTGATTTGCATTTCCCAAATCTAAGGATGTTGAACATTTCTTTAGGTGTTTGTCAGCCATTCAGTATTCCTCAGTTGAGAATTCTTTGTTTAGATCTGTATACCATTGTTAGTAGGGTTATTTAATTGATTCTCTGGAGTCTAACCTCTTAAGTTATTTTATAAGTTGGATATTAGGCCTCTGTTGGATGTAGGATAAGTAAAGATTTTTTTCCTAATCTATTAGTTGTCATTTTGTCCTATTGATAGTGTCCTTTGTCTTACAGAATCTTTGCAATTTTATGAGGTCCCATTTGTAGATTCTTGATTTAGCACATAAGCCGTTGGTGTTCTGCTCAGGAAAGTTTTTCTGTGCCCATGTGTTTGAGGCTCTTCCCCACTTTCTCATCAGTTTCGGTGTATCTGGTTTTATGTGGAGGTCCTCAATCCACTTGAACTTGATCTTTGTACAAGGCAATCAGAATGAAACATTTTGTGTTCTTCTACCTGCTGACCTCCAGTTGAACCAGCACCATTTGTTGAAAATGCTATCTTTCTTCCATTGGATGGTTTTAGCTCCTTTGTCAAATGTCAAGTAACCATAGATATCTGGGTCTTCAATTCTATTGCATTGATATACCTGCCTGTCTCTGTACCAATACAATACAGATTTTATCACTATTGCTCTGTAGTTGAGTTCTGAGATGATGATTGCTCCAGAAGCTCTTTTGTTTTTGAGAATATTTTTTGCTATCCTGGGTTTTTTTATTGCAAATGAATTGGAAAATTGCTCTTTCTAAGTCTATGAAGAATTGAGTTGGAATTTTGATGGGGATTGCACTGACTCTGTAGATTGCTTTCAACAAGATGGCTATTTTTATTATATTAATCCTGCCAATCCTTGAGCACGGGAGTTCTTTCCATCTTCTGAGACCTTCTTTGATTTCTTTCTTCAGAAACTTGGAAGTTTTTGTCATACAGATCTTTCACTTGCTTGGTTAGAGACACACCAAGGTATTTTCAGGATCAGATAAATCATCTAAGCAGTCCCATAACCCCTAAAGTAAGAGAAGACGTCATTAAAAGTCTCCCAACCAAAAAACCCAGGATGAAAAGGGTTTAGTGCAGAATTCATAGAGGACCTAATACCAATACTCTTCAAACTATTCCACAAACTAGAAACAGAAGGAACACTACACAAGTAGTTCTATGAAACCACAATTACACTTATATGTAAACCACACAAAGACCAAACAAAGAAAGAGAACTTCAGACCAATCTCACTTATGAATAGCGATGCAAAAATACTCAATAAAATTCTCGCAAACCGAATCCAAGAACACATCAAAACGATCATCCATCATGATCAAGTAGGCTTCATTTCAGTTATGCAGGGATGGTTCAATATATGGAAATCCATTAACATAATCCACTGTATAAACTAAAAACAAAAAACAAAAACACATGTTCATCTCATTAGATGCTGAGAAAGCATTTGACAAAATTCAATACCCCTTCATAATAAGTCTTGAAAAGATCAGGAATTCAAGGCCCATACCTAAACATAGTAAAAGCAATATACACCAAACCAGTAGCCAACATCACACTAAATGGAGAGAAACTTGAAGCAATCCCACTAAAATCAGAGACTAGAGAAGGCTGCCCACTCTCTCCCTACCTATTCAATATAGTACTTGAAATCCTAGCCAGAGCATTCAGACAAGAAAAGGTGGTCACAGGGATACAAACTGGAAAGGAAGTCAAAATATCACTATTTGCAGATGATATGTTAGTATACTTAAGTGACCCCAAAAATTCCACCAATGAACTCCTAAACCTGATAAACAACTTCAGCAATGTGGCTGGATATAAAATTAACTCAAACAAATCATTAGCCTTCCTCTACTCAAAGGATAAACAGGCAGAGAAAAAAATTGGGGCAACGACACCCTTCACAATAGTTGCAAATAATCATATGATCATAATGATCATTTTCATCCTTTTACTGTGTGCTAATATAAATCTTTTGTGTTCCCTTAAGTTGCTTTTTTCCATTATTTTTCACAGCATCAAGAAAAGTAACTAATATGGAAAGTTTTGTAAAAAGACTTAAAGAGACTTTTGATCAGTTAGTAAAGAGCAGTAGATACATAAAATTTGCTTATACATTTACTTTTTAAGGAATCCAAGTGGCTGATGATAACTACAGCAACAGCCATTCCTTCCACTCACGAAATGTTAAATAAGAAGAATATTTTCCTAACAGTTCCAGAAAAGACAAAGTTCACTTTTTATATTAATTCTTGAAGTTTTGATTGTGAGCTTGCCTTTGACAGCTGAACCGTTTGTCCAGCCTTTTCTTTGTCTACTAATTATGTATCATGGCAATGTGTTGAAAAGACATTCAGTTTCTGAAACAGGAAGATAAACAATTACACACCAAGTTCCCTTTTCCTGCTAAAATAGTACTGATATAAAAAGCACTCCTGTTTTTTAGGTTATTTTTTGTTTTTATTTTCTTAATTGTGTGTGTGTGTGTGTGTGTGTGTGTGTGTGTGTGTGTGTGTGTGTATACTCGTGTGCGTGCATGCATGGGCACACATGCACGTGCACATGCGCACATGCGCGTTCATGAATACAGTTTTTCCTAGAGGTCAGAATCATTGGGTGGGCCTAGGATGATAGTTCAAGAAACTGTGAGCCATCTATATGAGTTTTGGATACTAAACTTGAACCTTTGGTTCTCTACAAGAGTCCATGCTCTTAACTGCTAAGCCATCTTTTGAACCCCAAACACATGCTTTGTTAAACGACAATCGCTTTAGGAAAAAAAAAAATCTCATTCTATCAGTGAGCCAAACTGCCAAGTGATTTTTTTTCTTTTTGCAGAGAGCAAGCAGACTTGAAATGAGACACTATCTACCTAAATAGAAGGCAATCCAGGAAGGCAAGAGAGGGGACATTCCAGGGTCATACTTCCCAGCGGTGACACAGAGAAAGGCTAAGTCAAGAGTAGGCAGATAATGATGCAGTGCTTGGATAATTAATGGGTGGACCAGTGTATACAGAGAGACTGCTTGGAGCATGTGACGCATGGCAAACATCCCAAGAAACAGTTCTAATCTTTCAGGGTCCATTTTTGTAGCACAGCAGTGACTGCTTGCTTCCAGTATCAACACTGAAGCCACAAAACATCTCAGTCTGCAGAGAGTTTGAATAATCCTACTCTAAGCAAAGTGGGTAGCCTTAACGATGGTGCCAAGACAAAGCAAATACTTGGGAGACGTAATGAAAAAGCACGAGGCCAGCAAGTGAAATATAACTAAACTATAATAATGTCATTCATGTGCAACACTGTAAAGAACTTTTAATTCTCTCCTTAAATAACAATCCACAAGTGTCAGGGTGGCTAAGAGCATAGTCTCAGTTCCTTTGACACTTCTTAAACAAGTGCCTGCAGCTCTTTCTAAATACCTTATCACCTGTAAAAATTACATAATAGTAGCTACATTACAAGCATGGTCATTTATCTATTTAACACAATCTCACAGTGTTTTGCTATTCCTATTGTTCACTGTACTACTGTAATAAATTATTTTATTCTCAAAATAAAGCTATTATTTTCTGTATTTATGACAAGGTTCTATTATGATCCCCAGACTGGGCTCAAATTCACTATTCTCCTGCCTCAGCTTCCCCATTGCTGGAAGTCCCATGGAATCCCCCATGGCAATTTCCCCAATTTGATTTGAGATCCAAGGGATTTGATACAAGTACAGAGAATTACTACTTATCTCCCATTTATTCAAGCCAAGGAGAAAATAATTTATACTCTTGGCCAGACTTACAAAGATTTGGCTTCAACAAGCAAGCAAGACTGCTAAGGGGCCGAAAGGCATAGACATTTATTAGTCAGCTTCATCTTTCTGGGTACATTTGGAAAAGGAATCAAACATCAGATATTTGAGAAAAGAAAGAATGGCAGAGAAAATATTAGACAATGTCGAGTTAAAGTCAGGAGTTATTAAATGAACTCGAGCTTCATAGTCACTGAGTTTACATTGTACATAAATGTGTGCATGAAGAAATGTGCTCCTATTAATACAAAATGAAAATGTATAAATAAGAATGTGGAAAAATATAAAGAAAAATAAATATTATTAAGTTGACACATTACATACCTTATGAATGGCTGATCAAGTAATGAAATAATGCAACATGTCATAAAGTACTCAACTTACAATAAATTTCATATACATAAGAAATAGGAAATAAATGGTCATTTCATATGTTCACAGAACACTTTCAAAAATATTCATATTCCAAGAATCCCTTTCCCCCTATTGAAGCCATTATATACAAACAGAGAACATTTGGTCATGTTACCCATTGATAATATAATTGTCTTAGTCACTGTTCCATTGCTGTGAAGAGACATCATGACCAAAGCAACTCTTACAAAGAAAAACATTTAATTTGGGGCTTCCTTACAGTTTCGAGGCTTAGTCAATTATCACCACATACTCCAACAAGGCCACACACCATAATCCTTTCAAATATTTCACCAATCAGAAAACCAGTGTGCAAATATACGAGCCTATGGGAGCTACTATCATTCAAACTACAACAATGGATGTAAATTGTTACTTTATGGTTTAGTAACTGTGTTCTTAATTACATATACATGCATGTACGTGTGTATGTATGTGTATGTATATATGTATATGTATATGTGGTATTGTTTGAATAGGAATGATCCCATAGACTC
Organism: Rattus norvegicus; assembly: GCF_021556685.1. NCBI lineage: Eukaryota > Metazoa > Chordata > Mammalia > Rodentia > Muridae > Rattus > Rattus norvegicus. The sequence continues at coordinate 31,352,892 of NC_141543.1, read as the reverse complement.
ATTTATTTGAATGCTTGACCCATAGGAAGTCACACTATTAGGACACATGGTCTTGTTGGAGGCAGTATGTCATTGTGGGGTGGGGCTTTGAGGTCTTCTATGCTCAAGCTCTGCCCAGTGTGGAACAGTCTCCTCCTGGCTGCCTTTAGATCAAGATTTACAACTCTTGGACTCTCCAAAACCTAATCTGCCTGCATGAAGTCATGCTTCCCATCACGATGATGATGGACGGAACATCTGAAACTATAAGTCAGACCCAATTAAATATTTGCCTTTATAAGAGTTGTCCTGGTCATGATGTCTCTTCGCAGCAATAGAACCCTAACTAAGATGATGTGATTGCGAGTGCATGTGCCCACAGTTATCTAAAGAGGGTTCACCCCTTGCATCTGGTGCTTGTAGCAGCACTGGGAATGAAGAGGCAAGTGCTTCTAACCACTGACCGCTTTCTCAAAACACGTTCTGTAAAAGAAGGAAAAAGAGGGCCAGCAAGATGGCTCAGTTAACAACTTCTCATGAAAGAAATGTTCCCTAAAGAGAATTCCAAGTAGTTCAGGTAAGCACTGCCCCTCCCTGTAATAAAAATCATGTTTCATCTCTTAAATATTAATAACTTGTTTCCAGAAAATGTGAGTATGGAAAAATACAAAAAACAAATACAATTAGGCATCTTGGCAGGGAGGACCCCAGCCAGATGATACAACTAATCACTGATAGATGGGTGCCAGTCTGTCCTTTCGATGTGATAGTAATGAGGATGGATTTCATGTCTATAAAGATATGTCAGATATCATATGCTAATTAAGAGATGGACAATAAATCCAAATGTGAAAAACAACAACAAAATGACCTCAAAGTTCTAAGGCTATCCATGAAAATGCTGCAGATCAGAGAAGGCTAATGGCAGAGTGAGTGACATTCTGGGTGAGGATCTGGAAAATGTAGAGAGTGGGCAATAATTATGTGCAAATGTTGGAAAAATGTATCAGAATGCTATATAAGATGTTAAACACACACCACAAACCCGAAGGGAACTCTTACAATTTTCCACAAAATTATGGCAAATCAAAATTGTACTAAAAGACGTGGTAGTACACAACTCTGCTCCCAATAATCAGAAGGCTGAGGCAGGAGGATTATGAAATTAAGACCATCCTAGGCTCTGTGGCAAGACTTGGTCTACAGCGCATGTATATATATACATATGTATATATATATACATATACATATATATCACAATTCTAACAAAAATAAGTTTTAAAATACTTTTGCAAATATAAGTTCTATTACATATTTGATATATGTATAAAAATGAACATCAAAGATACATTTTAAAAATATTGCTAATACTAATAATTTTGTGGTAGCAAATACAATAGCTGAGGTTGATTAAGCAAATTCCTAGAAAAATAACTATGTATAGATAAAATGAGAAGCAGAAAAATGTAAATATGCTTATTAAAGAATTTAGCACCAAGTAGGGTAGCACACTCCTTTTCTTCTAGCACTCAGAAGGCAGGAGCAGGAAAATTTCTATGAGTTTGAGGCCAATGTGGTCTATATAGGGAGGTCCAGGCCTGCCAAGGCTACAGAGTGATGCCCTATCTTGAAAAGAAAAATTAAAGTCATTGTGTGTTATCCCACTCTTTTTTTTTCATCTTTATTAACTTGAGTATTTCTTATTTACATTTCGATTGTTATTCCCCTTCCCTATTTCCAGGCCAACATCTCCCTAACCCCTTTCCCTCCCCTTCTTTATGGGTGTTCCCCTCCCCATCCTCCCCCTATTACCACCCTCCCCGCAATAATCACGTTCACTGGGGATTCAGTCTTGGCAGGACCAAGGGCTTCCCCTTCCACTGGTGCTCTTACTAGGCTATCCAAACTCTTGATTGAAGGAGTGTCCATTAATTCAATCTATTGCAGAGTTAAGAAAAAGACAGCATAAATTTTAAATGAATCTTACCAAAAAAAGAGTAAATGCATTTTTAAATATGCTGTGAGATTTACCTAATTACATGAGCAAAACTTAAAAAATAAGATAGAAAGTACCCATCCACCTTCCTCAAAATATTATAGAAATGTCCGTTTTAAAAACCAAATTATTCTCAATCCATGGCCGTATATTATTGGTAAACAGGGTTTATTGAAGGTAAGCATAGTTAGTTTAACATTTAAAAATCAATAATCACAGCTCACTGTATTCAAACAAAAAGTACAGCCAGCTCAGTAAATGATGAGAAAAAAATCTCTAAATAAAATTCACTATTATCCTACAGCATGGTTTATAAGCCTTATGTTCACACTTAAGAACTTGCAATAAACTAATTGCTAAAAATTGAATTAAAAATTTATTCACCAGCCATGTTTCAGAAACATATTTTCCCAAACCTTCAAGGTACCATTCATTCTTTTATTGTACACAATTCCCAACCCAGAAACAGATTAAGAAATTGAAATTTCGTTTTATGAGACAATAATAATTTTGTTATAAAAATAAATCAGAGTGTAATAAAAGAAAATTTATAAACAGTCTCATTTGTGATAGTGAAAAAAATCATTCGCTAAATTAGCAAAATATTAAAATAATAACCAATGGATGAGGCTTATCCAATAACACAGATGCGGCTTAACATTGGAAAATGACTACCAGAAAACAGAAACCCGTGGTTGTCTGCTCTCACAACTTTACATTGTTTTCAAGGTCTTACTCCATACAAATAAATTAGCAAAGCTATTTAATCTTTGAACCTGATATTCTTGTGGACTCTAAAATATTGCAATGAAAATATTATTGTTTTTAAAAGTATGTAAAAGTAGATGTTAAGTAAACTTAAATCATGTCAGTATCAATGACTACCTGGAATACGAAAATGGAATTAGAATACTGCAAAGTCAGCCACGGTAGTGGTCAGTCTTGATAGTTAGGCTAATGAGATTTAGAATCACCATGGAAAGAAGCCTCTGTGTCTGTCCATAATGTTCTAGATTGGGTTGAGATAGGAAGACCCACCCTAAAGATGAACATCAGAACTTTATGGGCTGTGAGGAAAAAGGAGAAGGGCATCTGAGAGCAACAGTCATTGTTCCTGCTTTCCTGACTGCAGATTGGAAAGGTGACCAGCTGACTCAGACTCACATTCTGACAGGATAACTTCCTCCCATGATAAACAGGACCTTTAATCTTTGATCAAACATAACTACTTCATTTTTTTCCAGCAGCCCATAAACTAACAGATACAGAAAGGAACCAGAGGTGAGCCTGTTACTATGATAAACCCACCTTTATGTGGTTCTTAGGCCTTTGCAACTAGAAAATAAGAGAATCTGGAGATGAGTTCAGAACTTCAGGCTAGAAAACCCTAGACCACACTAAGCAGAAGTTGATGGGCCGTTCTCTGCCTGTATTCTGTCTGTGTCCTAAGAATGTAAGTGAAACTCAAAGAAGTAAAACCATTATTACAAAACAAAAAAAGGACACTCTCTCATTGAGGATGGAGCTAAGCTGGTGGCCACCAAGAACCAATGAGTCTATTGTCTCTTACCCTCTGAGCCATCTCTCTAGACCCTCAAAAATGAATTTTTAAAACTCGATTTTAAAAATATCTAGGGAAAATTATCTAAAAATAATAAGCAAAGCATTAAATGAAACTGAATCAGAAAGGAATTAAAATACAAAACAATAATAACTAAAGCAGTATTCAGCCCCTTCCATTAAGCGAAAATGAAAGAATAGCCCTAACACAGGTAGTAACTCAACATATAAAGGTCATCTTAATTCAATAAAGAAAGAAGTATTAGGACAAACGTATGGATTAATCTGCTTTCTACCTCTGTGATAAAATACCATGACTGACGGCAACAGAAGAGAAAAGAGTTTATCTCAGCTTCATGGAGAAGCCAGGGCAGGAACTCAAGGCAGGAACCTGTAGGCAGGAACTGGAGCACAGAGCATAGAGAGATGCTGCTTACTGGCATGCTCCTCATGGCTTGTTTAAGGTTCCCTCCTCATTCACTCTAGGACCACCTTCCCACGGATGGTACTTCCCTCAGTGCACTGGCCCTTACACGATAATTATAAACAAGAAAAATCCACAAACTTGCCCACAGGCCAATCTCCAATCTGGTGGGGGAATTTTATCAGTTGAGATTTCTGATTTCCTCTTCTTGGTTGACTCTAGCTTTTGTCAAGTCAGGAAAAAAAAACTGACACAGCCTGGTATCCACTTGAAAAACAGAATCTTTCATATAGTTAATTAAGCTGCACAAAAGAAAAGGATTTTTTGAAACACTAAGTCATTTAGGAACCACTTAGGGCCACTGAGGTGGTTCAGCTAAGACTAGTGACCTGAATTTAGTCTCTGGGGTCCACATGTTGTAAGAAAAGAAATTAGTTCAGCAGGTTGTCCTCTGACCTTTACATATGCACTATGTCCCCACTCCTCAATAAAAAATAAATGCAATTTCCTCTGACTTCTGAAAGTAGTTCTCCATCATTTACATATGCACTGAGTCTGCCCACAATAAATAAATAAATGTATTTTTTTCTGCATTCATTCAAAACCTCAGACAGCCTGTGTGTCCTTAACCACACTGCTCTCCCAATCTGAGGGGTCCTTCCTACAACATCCCCAACCTCATTCTGTGTTTAACTCAAGCCTTCAATGTCTATATCAGACACATATACTACCAACAAAAGAAAGTCACATGCTCATGTCTCTTTGCAAAATTATAAACAATATGACAAGTCAAAAAGTATACATTTTAAATTAAAATAGAATTATATTACTTCTCCCCTTCCCTTCTCTTCCCCATATGCCTTGTCTACTCTTCTCCACCCCCCAGCTCCTCCCTGAACTCCTCTCTCTGATTCTTTCCATGTCTCCCACACACTCTCAAATTGATAGCCTTCTCTCCCCAACTATTATCATCGCGTGTGTGTGAGTGTGTGTGTGTGTGTGTGTGTGTGTGTGTGTGTGTGTGTGCAAAATATGTAGACACAGTTTGCTGAGTATAGAATTTTAACCTAGCAACATGGCTGCTCTGGCAAGAGGGTCTGGGGGGAGGCACAGTGCATATGTAAACATCCAAAGACCTTCTAGGTCCATATGATCAGGTTGGAATTACATCCCTTTAATCCCTCTGACTAGAATACAGACACGCCTTTCATCTCGAACAATGAAGGTAAAGTTAGTTTGTAGAAGAAAACCGCCATGTTTGAAAGTGAGGTCCACAAAATGCAAATGCTTCACTCCTTCTTTAAAAGGATAACAAGAATACCCTTGGCAGGGAATAGGGAGGCAAAGTTTAGAACAGGGGCAGAAGGAACACACATTCAGAGCCTGCCCCACATGTGGCCCATACATATACAGCCACCAAACTAGATAAGATGGATGAAGCAAAGAAGTGCAGGCTGACAGGAACCGGATGTAGATCTCTCATGATAGACACAGTCAGAATACAGCAAATACAGAGGCGAATGCCAGCAGCAAACCACTGAACTGAGAACGGGACCCCGTTGAAGGAATCAGAGAAAGAACTGGAAGAGCTTGAAGGGGCTCGAGACCCCATATGTACAACAATGTCAACCAACCAGAGCTTCCAGGGACTAAGCCACTACCCAAAGACTATACATGGACTGACCCTGGACTCCAACCTCATAGGTAGCAATGAATAGCCTAGTAAGAGCACCAGTGGAAGGGGAAGCCCTGGGTCCTGCTAAGACTGAACCCCCAGTGAACGTGATTGTTGGGGGGAGGGTGGTAATGGGGGGGGACGGGGAGGGGAACACCCATAGAGAAGAGGAGGGAGAGGGGTTGGGGGATGTTTGCCTGGAAACGGGGAAAGGAAATAACAATCGAAATGTATATAAGAAATACTCAAGTTAATAAAGATTAAGAAAGAAAGAAAGAAAGAAAGAAAGAAAGAAAGAAAGAAAGAAAGAAAGAAAGTGAGGCCCAATTGAGCAGCCAAAAGATTTGACAGAATGACTCAGACATGGGATAGAAAGAGACAGAGGCTGTTTTACTGGGACAGTTTTACAAAGGCAGGTGGCAGAGAGAACAAGCGAGGCATAGGTGAAGACAGAATGAGCAGAGAGACAAGAAGGAGCCAGGAGATTAGAACAGATTGCCAGAGTTGGTTTGAGGCCAAACAGAGCAATTCAGTCAGAAGCAGAGGGAAGACAATTTAAGTCAGTCAGCTTGGAGAGAAGTTTGAGCCAGACAGCTGAGTTTAACCAGCCAGAGTTCAGAAAGTGCTAGAAAGAGTGAGTTTATTCAGGAGTAAACCTCCCCACGATAATAATTACATCTAGTAAATTAAAATTACTTTTATTTTACGTGTGTGTGTGTGCACACGTGCACGCATGAAATTTCTAAAGAAACCATCTGAAAACCTTTCTATTCTTTCAAATTGGGGAAGAGATACATACCAAAACAGAAAAACTAGATTTACCAAAAGAAAAGAAAAAAGAAAAAGCACTAGGCCAATTAATTTGCAAATAATAGTATGAATAATACAGGAAAGTTTCTGGACAATGTGAAATGTAGGAGGAAAGCCATACATAGCCCAACACTGCTTCTTCAGCAACAGCTTTGTCAAGACAGTGTGGCTGTGTAGCTGTTTCTCTACATTGAAAACTTCCCTCTCGGAGAGAGGAAAGATTCATGAAACTCCTAAACAGCTAGGGCTCCCAGCACCGCTCCTGGATGCTATACGTACAGTAGCAATAGCAGCCAAACTGGCAGCTCCTCATTCAGGTAGCTGCCTGCCAGTTCCTTGGAGAAGTCCTCTAATACAGCCCATGTGAGTCTCACTCACTCAAGGGAAGGAAATTTACTAAGACAACTGCCAGAACCACCCCTGCATCTGTAAGCCAGACTCAAGCTGACTTCTTTGTTTGTTTAGTCCGAAGCTTTTCTAACTAAGGTGACCAAAGAAAGATTCCCTAGGAGAAGTTAGTTATGCGACAAACACGCTCCTTTCTGCCATACCGATAAGCAAAAAATAACATTTCGATGAAATTTAAATTCATGCAATGTGATTTTAATTCAGACTCTACATTTACCTCAAAAAATACAATAAAGTCTGTTGTCTGTATTATTTCTTGCAAATGTATGCGAAGTTTTGATTACAATGGAAATGGTACACAAATTGGAGTTAGGCTGATTGGGTTCAAAACCCAGCTCTCCATCTCAGTATGTGCACACATTACTAAATGGTGTTGACCATGGCCTTCGGGAACTTCTAATTGGAATGAAAATGCGATAACACTTGTGAATTTCTGGGTACAGCTGCTCTTCTGTTACCCCTGGTCTTTCCCATTTCAAAGCTGATCTGGGTGGAAAATACTGAGTATTTCTTAAACCTAAAGAATGCTCAAACATTACAGAAAAACGGCAGTAAATCCCACTCGTTATATAAATGATGAATCTTAAGGCTGGGTAGAGATTTGAGTCCAAGGGAGAACTCATAAAGCAATACCTTACCCCCCTATCAACCCGCCTAATACCCAAACTACAAGATAATGAAAAGAAAAAACTCGACTTCCAAACCTCAACTGGGCTCCTGGCCGAGTTTATCATATCCCGTTAATTTCCATTTACCTAGGCTCCGCCACAGGCTATGCGAGGTGGCAAGCCAGGAGTTGGACGAAAAGCGACTCTTTTTTTTTTTTTTTTTTTTTTTTCTTCTTCTTCTTCTTCTTGCTAAATTGCTCGGTGTCCTTTTGCGAACTACAAAAGCTTGTTTGAAAAATCCTCCTGCTGAGGCCGCCTCTGGGACACAGCTCAAGGGCGCCACCTTCAGTCGCAACGGAAAAAGGAACCACTCAAAACCACTCCTGTCTCAGTCCTGAGGAAATTTAAATCCTGCAACCTTTGGTTTTTTTAATAAGTAATTCGGGCCAGATATTTATCTACTATGCACAGATAAACTAGAGAATCTTACAGTGTAGTGTTCAAGACTGACTCTAAGTAAATGGTTGCTTAAACTACCTCATGGTCTTTCACGGCTTCAGGAACCCTGTCTACTGTTGTGTCATTTAGATGCCGCACTAGCTGATAAGCTGTTCATTCCAATTCTCCTATGATGTCTACTATTGTTTTGTAATAAAGGGGGGGTTATTTCTTACCCAACAGACCTGTTGATAAACTGCCAGTAGGTTTTGAGTTGTTTTTTTTTTTTTTTTCATTTTGACAGTTTCAATAACTACATTGAATGGAATTTGAGGGGGGGAAGAACTATTCTACCTTGGCAAACAGAAATGAGTCTCAGTTCTATTAAAAAGTTTTATTTAAAGGCTAAAGATTGATCTTTTGCAAAAGGAATTGTATGGAATACAATTGACAAAAGGAAAAGAAAAACACAGAAAAATATTCACATAATTCCACAGAATTAAACCCCCAAATTAGAGTTCTGCTTAAATACAGTTTGTTTAGTTAATAACAAAATGGATGGCTACATGTTACCTATTAAATATATCTTGTGGAGATGTATTTGAGAACAGTAACTAAAATGTTCACTTCTGCTGTGGCAGGTGAGAGGAAATTCAGCCATTTCTCTACATTGGTGGGCGTGAATATCAGCAAATACCTCACACACATTGACCCCTTGCACATCTTATCACAAATCTAAACGTGTTGCCGACATATTCTCTGTTGTTGTCTTTTTTGACTCTGTCAAATCCTCCTATTTCTAAACTCTTATGAAAAGTAAGCATAATTAATCAACATAATAGAATTGAATTTAGAAGGTTTTCTCCTAATGGGAAATTAAACTTTAGAATTACATTTAAATTTTACATTAAGACTTACAGTCTTATATTCATCTTATAATGGTGTCTTTTTTTCCATTTTTTTCCTTTGTTGTGGCCCCAGACATACCTCTAACAGTAGGCACCACAGAGGAATGTGAGTTTTGTGCGTCTCACTACTGTGAAGGACGATTCCTGGAAAGCCGCTATAAGCCCAGCACTCAAAATACTGAAGAAGGAGGATCACGAGTTTGAGGCCAATCTGGCCAGCAGTGACTCTATAAATAAATAGATGATAGAAGACAGACAGACAGATATATAGACAGACAGACAGACAGGCAGGCAAATAAGGGACCTAGATGAACACAGTTACGTCAAAACTCTTAATACCTATCTAGACACCTACGCTCTACACAGCAACCCTGTTATTAATCCTGCATGGACCCATCCAATTCAAAATAAGTATTTGAGTGTTTCTATTTAACAGCCATTGTATTGCATGAAAATGCAACATCAGCATGCTGAGGTAATTCTCTAAGAACTCATAATGACTTCGCGAAGGCTGGGAATCGCTGTCTTGGAGAGCAAGTGGGAAGACTGCTGAAGGTGGTGGACCAGCTCTAAAGTGAGACGCAGATTCAAAGCCCAGCCTCACTACAGCCAGTTAGTTCACCTAGGGCAAGTCCTCAACATTTCTGGGCACCATTTTTTTAGTAAGTTGAAAAGAAAAAGCATCAAACTGTTCTCTGTGTTAGAGCTGTTGCATTAGAATAAGGATATTCTGCCAGGCTTGCAGACAGGAAGAGCCTAGCATAACTGTCTTTTGAGAAAGTGGATGGAAACAGGGGAAGAGACCAATAGAGAAACATCGGGAGGAGCACAAGAGTCCTGTGGGAGGGCAGGGGATAGACCTGAGTAAGCTGGGGAGTTAAGGTCATCATGAGAAAACCTACAGAGTCAACTTACCTGGGCCCATGGCTCAGAGAGACTGAACCACCAACCGAAGAGTATGCTGGGGCTGGACCTGGACCCCCATCCATTTGTAGCAGATGTGCAGCTTGGTCTTCATGCGGGTCCCCTAACAATTGGAGTGGAGGGATTGCCTCTGGCTCTGTTGCCTGCCATTGGGTCCCCTTCCCCTACCTGGACTGCCTGGTTGAGCCTCAATGGAAGAAGGATGTGCTTAGTCCTTCTGGGACTAGATGTCCCAGGGTGGCATGGTACCGGGGGGCAGGGGAGGGAGTAGGGGGAGGTAGATCTGCTTCTCTGAGGGAAAAGGGAAGAGGCAATGGGGGAAAGGATTTCTAAGCTCAAGTCTGGGAAGAGAGGGAAGGAGGGAGGCTGCTATTGGGATGTAATGTGAATAAAAAGAATAAATTAGAAAAAAAAGAAAAAATGTACAAGCACAAACATCATTTTCATCGCAGGAAAACTAGGACAGCTTAGGTTTTGTTCCCACTGAGTGTTTGTTCGTCCTCTCAGCTTCTAGCAACCTTTGTTTCTCCTCTTGGCCCAAGCATAAGACATTTGCTATTCCAAAAGAATGAATGTGGAACACTGCTATTCCTAAGACTCCAGTAAAATGTATGGTTCCAAAGCAAGTATGCAAGCTCACTTGATCTCTGTCTTCTCTGCTCTCCCTGTGTGAAAATCCAAACATACACTCTCACACACCGTGTCTCAGTTAAAATCGATTAACAATAAGTGCTTCAGGTGCTGGAGATGTGGCTTCATCAGTAGAGCGCGCCTCTCATATAAATGAGACCCTGGCTTCCATCCCTAGCAACACATAAAATGGTGCGGTGGCATGTGCCTGTAATTCTAGCTCCTAGAAGGGGCAGATATGAGGATTAGAAGTCCAGACTCATTCTTGACTGTACACTGAGCTCCAGGACAGGCTGAGCTATACAAGACCTTAAGGAAGTGATAGACACAAAATTCTTTTTTAAAACAATTCTTTCCATGGAAATAAGAAATATATGTAAACTCCACAGAAAGATGCCTGCTGCTGTATTTGTAATGGTAAAGCAGCACCTCACAAAGGCCAATAATTACTCAGGTTCATTGTTACATTGGAAAGAAATGAAGTTCATATTGTTCATGCCTTTTGATTTCATGTCCAGTGTGGAAGAAACCACATGTATATAGGTCTGTTGCTCAAATGAGAGATCCAATTGTTATTATCAAGAACTCCTGCCTGAAATAATGTGAAGCAAAACTGTTGTGTCCTAAAGTAACTGAAAGCCATTTTTAGGAGAAGCGTTATACATAAACTATTCAGTTCTGCTCCCAATTCATGGGTTACCCAATTAGAGATGGGTCAGAGATTAGTTAACCACTGCAGGTTTTTGTTTTGTTTTGTTGGTGATTTTTGGTTTTGTTTTGGGGATTTGTTTGTTTAGGATCTTCCCAGCTTTTTTCTTCTTTCTGGAAATTAACCTCTCCCAAATATTGAACTGCTCCAACATGCTTAAAATTGATTATCCTTCTCTACCTGCTTATAGCTGTGGGTTGTAAACCAACATGAAAATCCTGAGTAGTTTTTCAGTATCAACTATGCTAATTAGTCTTAGGAGTTAAATTAGAAGCTGAAAGAGGCCATTTGTGACCCTGTGACTACCAAGGCAAAGAGAGTTCAAAAGCAGACACATAGGAAAATTTTCAGAAGAGAAAATCTGTGGAGTAAAGAAGGACCAGAAGAGAGAAAGCAGCTTTTGGACACTGACCATGTCCAGGCCCATGCATCACTGGTTTGTGAAGCCAATCTCTAACTCCGTCCCTGTTCTCACTGTGTATATGCATTTGTGCATGTGTGTGAGCATATTGTGAGCATGAGTATACCTTTATGAGTGCGTGCATTTGAATATGTGCACACTCATGTGCATATGGATGAATCCAAGGGTCTATGTCTGCTTCATTTGATCTTATGTTAGGGGTTTTGTTCGTCAGCCAACTCCTCTCAAAATGAAAAATCATAATAGTGCTCTTTTCTATTTTGCAGAGCAGGGGAAAGATGCAAAAAGATGGCCTGTTTTTTATGTAATCCATCTAACCCGCAGATCTAGTTTGAGCTCCTTCCTTGACAACATATTTTCTCCCTACAATATTAATTATTTCTTAACTTTCTCAAATGCTGAAGTGGAATTATGAAAAACTCTAATGCTTTTTATCAAATAACTAATAGCAATCAGCTTCATCCCATGCCAGATATCATAAATTAAATTATATTGGTAAGATGCCAGGAATGATTTTAAAACTCTTATACTCAATACTTCAGATATATTAAAATAAGCAATAAAATCCCTGAACATTGGTAGAAGCCTAAGTTGACTATGAGAAGCTGTCCGTTGACCACAATACATGTGCACAAAATCAATGAATTAAAACATAATAAACACTTAAGAAGGAAAATGAATACCACAGAACTTTCTGGCTTAAAGCCCACTGCATTTTTTTTACACACCGCTGCATTCTTTTTACACACAGTAGAAAAACAAGTCCATAATAATTCAAAGGGCATCTTCACATCCTTCCTGTGACTGATGACAAATCTGACCATATGCTATGCATTGAAATGAATGAAATCAAGACAAGAAGGAAATATGAGGTGGAAAAACAGACTGAAAGATTTAAAATTTTCCAACCCGTGTGCGCATCATTCTTTAATCAAAGATACTTATTGTCTGCACAATGTCAGACATGGTTCAATCCTGGTGTGCTACAGTAAGTAATAAAGGGAGCAGATTTCTTCAAGAGGCTGACACTGTGATGGAGAAAGTGCATGATGGATAACAAAATTGAGTTAAAAATTCAAATACCTTAAGTGCTCCAGAAAATCAAGGGATGAACCAGAAATAATGGCACACACCTGTTACCCAACAATTCTTGAAGCTGAAGCAGGATGCTCCTAAATTTGAGGGCAGCCTAAGTTGCATTACAAGTTCAAGAACAACCTGAGCCAGAAAACAAGAGACCAATCCTATCTTAAATAAATAAGAAAAGGGATTTTAAAAATAAGGAGTCATTCATTCAAAGAAGAAATGCCATTTCACAAGCAGGAGATAACTTTCAAATTCTCTGAAACAATAGGTGGGATGCCCAGACTCACAATAATGAATTGAGAGCTGTGCCTGCTTAGAAGAATGAGGCTGTGAAAGTGTAAGTTCAAGGCCAGCTTGAGCTAAAGAGTGACCTCAAGACCAGTTTGGGCTGCAGACAAAGCTATGCAGTGAGTTCCAGGCCAGTGTGATCTACAGTGGCCCGGCCTCATTAAAACAAAACCAACAAACAAAAAAGAGTTCTGGGGCTATACAGCTCCATAATGGACTGCTAGCCTAAAATATACAAGGCTGTATGTAGTTCTAGCCCCTCATTCCATGAAGAGATTTAATTAACTAATTAACTAACTAATTAGAGTGTCTACCAAAGGTTCCTTTAGCATTGACCCTTGATCACCAACACTGTTACTTTATGGCTCTAACTAATAAAAGGTAATTCCTGTGCTGACTGTCTACCCAGTAAGCAAATCCCACTTTTGCCTTCTCCACAGAAGTCACAACCAGTCACTTGAATTTTGCTATTCCACCAGCAAATATCAGATCCTGAGCTTTAGACAGAGAAAACCGAAGTGTATTAACTATGAGTCATTTACTTCATCATAAGGCAAAATCTTAAGTGAATTCATGTGTTTACTGTCTAAAGCAGTGCCCTTCTTGGTTTTTGCTCTACTGGTTTGTTATCCAGAATTTTCTCTGCACTGTGCAGTTGGAAATTCAGAAGATTTCCTTGCGTGTCACTCAGAATCACAATGTGCAAAATCAGGACAGACATTGAGGTTGAGTTCTCTCAGTACCACCATGCCATGTGTGCCCCATGTTGAGAAAAGACTATCGAATTTTCAATCCAAGTGACATATATAATCTAAAGTTGTCAAAAGACATAAAATTCCTTTCTAAGAATGTTTAGATTTTTTCATTTAGAAAAGTTATATGAATATTTATTTCCCAAAACCTTAGTAAAGAAAAAAGGAACATCCTCCCTGCTCCCATAAGACCCCGATTTTCAGAGTAAATTACTATTATGAATTTAGCAGGTATTCTTATAAAATAATTTAAAATATTGTTTATCCCAAACCACTAATAGGCATTCCTATTTGTTGACTAAATAAAATAGGTGTAACATAAAAAAGCCAGTTAGTTTTTATGTATATAGTATTGCATTCTTTTTTATTGACATTATAAAAATTTCTTAGATAAAAGTATTGTAATGAACTAAGATGACAGCTTACTTTCCAGTTTTTACATATGTAATGATCTATATATAATTGCACATGTAAGATATGAATAATGTACATTTATTATACCTAAATGCATATGTAATTAATGCATGCAAATGTTTCCATAGAACAAATTCTTGAAATGTAAGCTGCTAAGGCAAATGAAATATACACTTTAAATCTTTATGGCAAAATACCATGCTAATTTGCATAACACTGTAATGATGGAAATGTCTCAGCCCACTATGCCTCTACACAAACTGGTTATTATCAATTGTTTCATGTTTAGTTATTTGATCATTGAAAAATATTTATATCAATTCATTGCTCACCAAGACATACTGCTAGGGTTGGGGATTTGGCTCAGTGGTAGAGCGCTTGCCTAGCAAGCGCAAGGCCCTAGGTTCAGTCCCAAGCTCTGAAAAAAAAAAAGAAAAAAAAAGAAATACTGCTTTCCATTATAATTATTACGTTTAAATTCAACTGCACTGTTCAACATCAGGACAGCCACTGAGTCAACTTCTATCAGTGCCACCATCCCATGTTTGCCACGGGTTGAGAAAAGACGGTTGAATTTACAATTGAAATGACATATGTAATATAAAGTTATCAAAAGACATAAAACCCCTTTCTAAAAATGTTTAATTTTTCATTATAAACATTATAAAGAGTAATTGTGAAGATATAGAAAAAACATGCTCTTTAGAGATAATTGAATACCATGAGACTTCTGGCACCAATCAAGATTAAAAAAAATACATGGAAAGAGCAATTCTCAAATTCATCTGGAAAGGCATTAAAAACACACAGAATAGTGAAAACAATTCTTAACAATAAAAGAACGGCTGGGGGAATCACCATCCCTGACCTTGAACTCTACTACAGAGCAATAGTGATAAAAACTGCATGGTATTGGTACAGAAACAGACAGGTTGATCAATGGAATAGAATTGAAGACAAAGAAGCCAAAAATATACAATGGAAAAGAGAAAGCATCTTCAATAAATGGTGCTGGTCTAATTGGCTGTCTGTACGTAGAAAATGAAAATAGACCCATATTTGTCACCATGCACAAAGCTCAAGTCCAGCTGGATCAAGGAGCTCAACATAAAACCAGATACACTGAATCTAATAGAAGAAAAAGTGGGAAAGAGCCTAGAAATCATTGGCAAAGGGAAAATTTCCTAAACAGAACTCCAATGGCTCATGCTCTAAGATCAAGAATAGATAAATGGAACCTCATGAAACTGGAAAGCTTCTGTAAGGCAAAGGACATAGTCAATAAGACAAATCAGCAACTTACAGATTGAGAAAAAAAATCTTCACTAACCCCACATCCAATATAGGGTTAATATCCAGAATATATAAGGAATTCAAGAAGCTAACCACCAAAAAAAATCAAACGACCCAATCAAAAAATGGGGTATAGAATTAAACCGAGAATTCAGAACAGAGGAATCTTGAATGGCTGAGAAGTACCTAAAGAAATGTTCACTTAGTGATCAGAGAAATGCAAATCAAAATGACCCTGAGATTCTACCTTACACCAGTCAAAATGGCTAAGATCCAAACCTCAGGTGACAACACATGTGGATGAAATAGGTGACAACAGGATGTGGAGAAAGAGGAACACTCCTCCATTGCTGGTGGGATTGCAAACTGGTACAACCACTCTGAAAAATCAATTTGGAGGCTCCTCAGGAAATAGGAAAAGACCTACCTAAAGACCCAGCAATACTACTCTTGGGAATATACCCAAAGATGCCCCACCATGCTACAGGGGCACATGTTCCACTATGTTCATAGCAACCTTATTTGTGATAGCCAGAAGCTGGAAACAACCCGGATGTCCCATGACAGAACAATGGATACAGAAAATGTGGTTCATTTACATAATGGAATACTACTCAGCTATTAAGAATGAAGACATCCTGAGTTCACAATCAAATGGATGGAACTAGAAAATACCCTGAGTGAGGTAACTCAGACCCAAAAGGACATGCAAGGTTTGTTCTCACTTATAAGTGGATATTAGAAAGGAAAAAAAGTACAGGAAGCTCAAAGAGTACTTGAGACACAGACCACAGAACTCAACAAGGTCAACAAACTGAAGGGCCCAAATGAGGATGCCTCAGTCCCACTTGGGAAGGAGAAGAAAGCAACCACAAGAGGGAAGGGAAAGGAGACGGGAGTGGGGGTCCGGGAGAGGGGAACATGATCTGGTAGTGGGTCGGAGGAAAGGACTGAAGTCCTGAGTGGCAGCAGAAAGAATGGAAACAGGCGACCTCGGGGAGGAAGGAGGTTGGGAAGACACTCTAGAATGTATCAGAGACCTGGGAAGTGAGAGACCCTCAGGACTCAAAGACAGGACCCTAGATGAAATGCCCTACAATGGGGAGAGGGAACTTATTGAACCCACCTCCAATAGAAAGGCAGGGCGTCAAGTGAGAGATGGGGTTGTCATCCCACAGTCAAAGCTCTGACCCGTAATTTTTCCTGTCTGAAAGAATTGCAGGGATAGAAAAAGAGAAGAGCTTGAGGAAAAGAAGGTTCAACAACAAACCCAAATGGGATCCAGCTCAAGGGGAGAACCCAGGACCCAACACCATTACTGAGGCTATGAGGCTACTGACCAAAAGGGACCTATCATGACTGCCCTCCAAAAGACCCAACAAGCAGCTGAAAGAGTCAGATGCAGGTATGTGCACCCAACCAATGAACAGAAGCTGCTGAACCCTGTGGTTGGATTAGGGAAAAGCTGGGGGAAGCTGAGGAGGAGAGCAACCCTGTAGGAGGACCAGCAGTCTCAGCTAACCTGGACCCCTGAGGTCGCTCAGACACTGGATCACCAACCATCCAGCATATTCCAGCTGAGATGAGGCCTCCACTATATATTTATATAGAAGAGGACTCCTGGGTCTGAGTTCAGTCAGAGAAGATACACCTAACCCTCAAAGGATTGAAGGCCCCAGGAAGTTTAGAGGTCTGGTGGGGGTGGTGGGGTGGAGACATCCTTGTGGAGACTGGGGGCACAGGGAGGAGGTATGGGATGTGGAACAGTCAGAAGGTGGGCCTGGATGGGAACAAAATATGAAGTGTAAAAATAAATAAGTTATAAGAATAAATAATAATATAATAAATAGTTAATATAATAAAAATATAATAAAGAAATAATTTTTTTAAAAAAAACACGAGTCAGGTTAAATCCCTAAAAACTACCAATAAAATCTATGAACAGCGTGAATTCACTACTTGGAAATTCTGAAAAGTAAAAACTTAGATGAATTGAAGATTGAAATCAAAATTTAAATGACTGACTGCCAGGCAAGAAACTGGTCACAGGACTCTGTGAGTACCAGCAAAAAACCTCCAACTCTGAGGTAACTGTTCCTTCCAACCAGAGTCACTGGGGAAAGAAATCGATGGGAACAAGGCAGTGTTGAAATATCCCAGAGATCAGAGTGCTGGAGGAGGAAACTCTGGCATCCCTTTGTATGACAGAGTTCTGGCTTTGCTGCCATGCTAGACAAGACCAATGAAGACAGCAACAGATTCTAGAAGTGGGATACCATAGGTATGGTTTTATTAGAGGAAACGTATCACTAGGAGACTCCTGCTTATAACTTGAAATGTGAATTCTCAAATGCACCTGTGCCAAACTTTGCGCCACAATCACGGACTCTCACTGTCTAGGACCATAAGTCCAAATAAACTCTTCTCTGAGTTGCCTTTGTGGTGGTATTTTAGCAGAGCAACAGAAAAGTAACTAATGCCAGAGCACAAGGTTGAGTCTCCATAATGTTCTTTAAGAAAGGGTTGGGCCAAACACTTAAGTTTTAAGAATACAGAGCATGTTAAATCACTTTTTTAATGTATTTAGTTAAATATCATGAAGAGCTAATCTTACAATATAATGTATAAGTCCTCTAAAAGGGCAGTTTGAACAGAAGAGTCCTGCATAGGCAGACAATACTGCTCTCCAAACACATAGGTTATTAAATAAAAATCTCAGTACCAAACATGAGATAGCTTCGTATTAGTGAGTCAATGAGTCCTGAGAGCCACTCAAAATAACACAAGCTATTGTCATTGCTCTTGGTCGCCCAATGTAACTGAATGGTAAGACCCTACTTCTAAAGGCGCCACTCTCTTTAGATGCAGTACACAGAAAAATAACATTAAACTGACCAGGAGACTTCCTCCATGCCAGCCAGCTTATATACTGCAAATATATATATAGCTTATATACTGAATATCAAAGATGATATTCAGGCTGCAGGGATATGGGGCGAAGAAAGTAACAGTCCTACACAATGCTTGCCACTCTGTGCCACAACACTGACCTCCTGGCAAGATATGCCCACCAGTGCAACAGAGGCATGACAGTTACAAGAGTAATCTGACCATTTTCTGGTCAGATTTGAGGCCTATGCCACCGGAGGCATTTCATGGTACTGTAAATGTAGTTTAAAACCCACAGCGGGAGAAAAAAAATAGGTTATGAAAAGTATCTATTATTGTTTGCTAAATGGTCATGCTGTCAAATTGCATTCTAGATGCCTAAGCTTATACCTACAGATTTAGGCCTCTCTCAACTTTGAACAGCGAAGCTTCTTTTTGCAGTGATGGGTGGCTAATACAAGACTCACAGTGGTCAAAAGTGCCAACATAACTAGCTCTGAGTGTTCAGCAGAGGAACCTCCACCCTTCAAGACTCAGGGAACTTCATGGAAGAGGGAGGCAGAAAAAATGTAAGCTCCAGCAGATGGGGAGGAAAGTTATGAGGAACTGACTTCTGGAAAGAATCCCTCTTCTTTATAGATGTGGCCACTGGTAGGTTATTCAAACTTCAGAGGATGTCCACAGACTTATGTACACATGGGAAGCACTAACTGGTCTCAGGATTATTGATAACAAAAAATAATGAAAAGACATCATGAAGTTGTGTGGGAAAAAGAATGTAGGCCAGGAAGAGTTGGAGGGAGGTAGTGATGGATGGATATGAATTAGGAGGGAAATGAATGTCGGCCAAGAACAGTTGGGTGGAGGAAGTGATGGATGCATATGAAATTTTCAAGTAAGAAAAATGTTGTTTAAAAAATAAATAATATGAATTTTGTCCATCCATGTTCCATCTATGCATATTCTTTTAAAAAACCCCAGTGACCAGTGCATGAATAGTCTTCTCTGAAACGGAGTTGATAGAATGCATTCAAATTACAAAGGAGATTTATTAGATTGGCCTGCCTATAAGAGCTTAGTAGTCGTCTTAGTCACTGAACTATTACTGTGAGGAGGTACCGTCACCAAGGCAACTCTTATAAAAATTGGAGGGTTGCCTAGAGTTTCAGAGAGTTAGTCCATTAGCTCCACCCTGAGCCACAGGCCAAGAGAGAGAGAACTGGACCTAGAATGAGCTTTTGAAAGCTCAAAGCCCATCCCCGTGACACACTTCTTCCAACAAGCCCATACCTCCTCAACCTTCTAATCCTATCAAATAGTTCCACTCCCCGATGATTGAGTATTCAAATATATGAGCCTATGACAGTAATTTTCATTCATACCACAACAGTAGTTTTTTAAAAAAAATTACTTGCCTGCACATCAGAGACCCCTAGTGCTTAGTCTATGAGACTATGTGCGTCAACGATCTCAATATGGTACTGAATGTCTGGAGGATTTGAAAAGACAGAGCTGTTGGTCTCTAGTCTATGTTGAAAAGCAAAAGAAAATGAGTTCTTATGTCAGCAAATGATGTCTGTATTAGACACATCAGCGCAGATGCACCTACCAGCGAGCAGTAAAGATGAGTAGGTGAAGAAGCCTTGCTTTTTCCCTCAAACCTCCTTACACTTGGGCTACTCCTGGGAAGTACTTTCCACTCTTGTGTTAGTCTTCCCTTTCATATTCCTTCAGGAAATACTCTCAGAGGTACTCCTATAGACATGATTCTTAGTTGAGTCCAGATCCAACAACTTGAAAATTTGTCTGTATTAGTGACTTATCTTGTTGCTGTGTTAATAAACCTGACAAAGGGAACGTAAAGAAAGTTGACTTTGACTCATAAGTTGAGGGTATAGTCTACAGTGGTTGAGAGGGCAAGGTAGATGTAGCTTGCTTGAGGCAGCTGGACACATTGGATCCATAGTCAAGAAAAAAAGTAGCAAATGCTCTCTCCTTTTTATTTATCCTGGACTCCAGCACAGGGCTGGCCACAGTCTAGGGTAGCTCTTCCTAACCCAATTAATTCAGTCTAGAAATTCCCATAGATATGCCTAGAAGCTTGTCTCCATGGTGATTCTAAGTTCCAACAAATTGACAGTCAAAATTAATCATCACATTTAGTCAAGTGTTTCAATTAACTAATTGGCCACAATTACCTAATCATTTTTACTAAACAACCAAATTTAAAAAAAATTTAAGGGTGAGAAATGATGATTCATACCCTCCTTACAAGGCTGGAGTGATGAATCATGAGTTTAAGGTCAGCTTGAGCTACAGAATGAATTCAAGGTTAGCCTGGGCTACATAGAGAGGCTCTTTTCCAAACAAATAAAATACATTTTTTTTATTAACTTGAGTATTTCTTATATACATTTCAAGTATTATTCCCTTTCCCGGTTTCCGGGCAAACACCCCCTCCCCCCTTCCCTTCCTTATGGGTGTTCCCCTCGCAACCCTCCCCCCATTGCCACCCTCCCCCCAACAGTCTAGTTCACTGGGGGTTCAGTATTAGCAGGACCCAGGGCTTCCCCATCCACTGGTGCTCTTACTAGGATATTCATTGCTACCTATGGGGTCAGAGTCCAGGGTCAGTCAATGTATAGTCTTTAGGTAGTGGCTTAGTCCCTGGAAGCTCTGGTTGCTTGACATTGTTGTACTTTTGGGATCTCGAGCCCCTTCAAGCTCTTCCAGTTCTTTCTCTGATTCCTACAACGGGGGACCTATTCTCAGTTCAGTGGTTTGCTGCTGGCATTCGCCTCTGTATTTGCTGTATTCTGGCTGTGTCTCTCAGGAGCGATCTACATCCAGCTCCTGTCGGTCTGCACTTCTTTGCTTCATCCATCTTGTCTAATTGGGTGGCTGTATATGTATGGGCCACATATGGGGCAGGCTCTGAATGGGTGTTCCTTCAGTCTCTGTTTTAATCTTTGCCTCTCTCTTCCCTGCCAAGGGTATTCTTGTTCCCCTTTTAGAGAAGGAGTGAAGCATTCACATTTTGATCATCCGTCTTGAGTTTCGTTTGTTCTAGGGATCTAGGGTAATTCAAGCATTTGGGCTAATAGCCACTTATCAGTGAGTGCATACCATGTATGTCTTTCTGTGATTGGGTTAGCTCACTCAGGATGATATTTTCCAGTTCCAACCATTTGCCTACGAATTTCATAAACTCGTTGATTTTGATAGCTGAGTAATATTCCATTGTGTAGATGTACCATATTTTCTGTATCCATTCCTCTGTTGAAGGGCATCTGGGTTCTTTCCAGCTTCTGGCTATTATACATAAGGCTGCGATGAACATAGTGGAGCATGTGTCTCTTTTATATGTTGGGGCATTTTTGGGTATATGCCCAAGAGAGGTATAGCTGGATCCTCAGGCAGTTCAATGTCCAATTTTCTGAGGAACTTCCAGACTGATTTCCAGAGTGGTTGTACCAGCTTGCAATCCCACCAACAATGGAGGAGTGTTCCTCTTTCTCCGCATCCTCGCCAGCATCTGCTGTCACCTGAGTTTTTGATCTTAGCCATTCTCACTGGTGTGAGGTGAAATCTCAGGGTTGTTTTGATTTGCATTTCCCTTATGACTAAAGATGTTGAACATTTCTTTAGGTGTTTCTCAGCCATTCGGCATTCCTCAGCTGTGAATTCTTTGTTTAGCTCTGAACCCCATTTTTTAATAGGGTTATTTGTTTCCCTGCGGTCTAACTTCTTGAGTTCTTTGTATATTTTGGATATAAGGCCTCTATCTGTTGTAGGATTGGTAAAGATCTTTTCCCAATCTGTTGGTTGCCGTTTTGTCCTAACCACAGTGTCCTTTGCCTTACAGAAGCTTTGCAGTTTTATGAGATCCCATTTGTCGATTCTTGATCTTAGAGCATAAGCCATTGGTGTTTTGTTCAGGAAATTTTTTCCAGTGCCCATGTGTTCCAGATGCTTCCCTAGTTTTTCTTCTATTAGTTTGAGTGTGTCTGGTTTGATGTGGAGGTCCTTGATCCACTTGGACTTAAGCTTTGTACAGGGTGATAAGCGTGGATCGATCTGCATTCTTCTACATGTTGCCCTCCAGTTGAACCAGCACCATTTGCTGAAAATGCTATCTTTTTTCCATTGGATGGTTTTGGCTCCTTTGTCAAAAATCAAGTGACCATAGGTGTGTGGGTTCATTTCTGGGTCTTCAATTCTATTCCATTGGTCTATCTGTCTGTCTCTGTACCAATACCATGCAGTTTTTATCGCTATTGCTCTGTAATACTGCTTGAGTTCAGGGATAGTGATTCCCCCTGAAGTCCTTTTATTGTTGAGGATAGCTTTAGCTATCCTGGGTTTTTTGTTATTCCAGATGAATTTGCAAATTGTTCTGTCTAACTCTTTGAAGAATTGGATTGGTATTTTGATGGGGATTGCATTGAATCTGTAGATTGCTTTTGGTAAAATGGCCATTTTTACTATATTAATCCTGCCAATCCATGAGCATGGGAGATCTTTCCATCTTCTGAGGTTGTCTTCAATTTCTTTCCTCAGTGTCTTGAAGTTCTTATTGTACAGATCTTTTACTTGCTTGGTTAAAGTCACACCGAGGTACTTTATATTATTTGGGTCTATTATGAAGGGTGTCGTTTCCCTAATTTCTTTCTCGGCTTGTTTCTCTTTTGTATAGAGGAAGGCAACTGATTTATTTGAGTTAATTTTATACCCAGCCACTTTGCTGAAGTTGTTTATCAGCTTTAGTAGTTCTCTGGTGGAACTTTTGGGATCACTTAAATATACTATCATGTCATCTGCAAATAGTGATATTTTGACCTCTTCTTTTCCGATCTGTATCCCTTTGATCTCCTTTTGTTGTCTGATTGCTCTGGCTAGAACTTCAAGAACTATATTGAATAAGTAGGGAGAGAGTGGGCAGCCTTTCTAGTCCCTGATTTTAGTGGGATTGCTTCAAGTTTCTCTCCATTTAGTTTAATGTTAGCAACTGGTTTGCTGTATATGGCTTTTACTATGTTTAGGTATGGGCCTTGAATTCCTATTCTTTCCAGGACTTTTATCATGAAGGGGTGTTGAATTTTGTCAAATGCTTTCTCAGCATCTAATGAAATGATCATGTGGTTTTGTTCTTTCAGTTTGTTTATATAATGGATCACGTTGATGGTTTTCCGTATATTAAACCATCCCTGCATGCCTGGGATGAAGCCTACTTGATCATGGTGGATGATTGTTTTGATGTGCTCTTGAATTCGGTTTGCCAGAATTTTTTTTTTATTAACTTGAGTATTTCTTATATACATTTCGAGTGTTATTCCCTTTCCCGGTTTCCGGGCAAACATCCCCCTCCCCCCTCCCCTTCCTTATGGGTGTTCCCCTCCCAACCCTCCCCCCATTGCCGCCCTCCCCCCATAGACTAGTTCACTGTGGGTTCAGTCTTAGCAGGACCCAGGGCTTCCCCTTCCACTGGTGCTCTTACTAGGATATTCATTGCTACCTATGGGGTCAGAGTCCAGGGTCAGTCCATGTATAGTCTTTAGGTAGTGGTTTGCCAGAATTTTATTGAGTATTTTTGCGTCGATATTCATAAGGGAAATTGGTCTGAAGTTCTCTTTCTTTGTTGTGTCTTTGTGTGGTTTAGGTATAAGAGTAATTGTGGCTTCATAGAAGGAATTCGGTAGGGCTCCATCTGTTTCAATTTTGTGGAATAGTTTGGATAATATTGGTATGAGGTCTTCTATGAAGGTTTGATAGAATTCTGCACTAAACCCGTCTGGACCTGGGCTCTTTTTGGTTGGGAGACCTTTAATGACTGCTTCTATTTCCTTAGGAGTTATGGGGTTGTTTAACTGGTTTATCTCTTCCTGATTTAACTTCGATACCTGGTATCTGTCTAGGAAATTGTCCGTTTCCTGAAGATTTTCAAATTTTGTTGAATATAGGTTTTTATAGTAAGATCTGATGATTTTTTGAATTTCCTCCGAATCTGTAGTTATGTCTCCCTTTTCATTTCTGATTTTGTTAATTTGGACACACTCTCTGTGTCCTCTCGTTAGTCTGGCTAAGGGTTTATCTATCTTGTTGATTTTCTCAAAGAACCAACTTTTGGTTCTGTTGATTCTTTCTATGGTCCTTTTTGTTTCTACTTGGTTGATTTCAGCTCTGAGTTTGATTATTTCCTGCCTTCTACTCCTCCTGGGTGTATTTGCTTCTTTTTGTTCTAGAGCTTTTAGGTGTGCTGTCAAGCTGCTGACATATGCTCTTTCCTGTTTCTTTCTGCAGGCACTCAGCGCTATGAGTTTTCCTCTTAGCACAGCTTTCATTGTGTCCCATAAGTTTGGGTATGTTGTACCTTCATTTTCATTAAATTCTAAAAAGTCTTTAATTTCTTTCTTTATTTCTTCCTTGACCAGGTTATCATTGAGTAGAGCATTGTTCAATTTCCACATATATGTGGGCATTCTTCCCTTATTGTTATGAAGACCAGTTTTAGGCCGTGGTGGTCCGATAGCACGCATGGGATTATTTCTATCTTTCTGTACCTGTTGAGGCCCGTTTTTTGACCAACTATATGGTCAATTTTGGAGAAAGTACCATGAGGAGCTGAGAAGAAGGTATATCCTTTTGCTTTAGGATAGAATGTTCTATAAATATCCGTTAAGTCCATTTGGCTCATGACTTCTCTTAGTCTGTCGACATCACTGTTTAATTTCTGTTTCCATGATCTGTCCATTGATGAGAGAGGGGTTTTGAAATCTCCCACTATTATTGTGTGAGGTGCAATGTGTGTTTTGAGCTTTAGTAAGGTTTCTTTTACGTATGTAGGTGCCCTTGTATTTGGGGCATAGATATTTAGGATTGAGAGTTCATCTTGGTTGATTTTTCCTTTGATGAATATGAAGTGTCCTTCCTTATCTTTTTTGATGACTTTTAATTGAAAATTGATTTTATTTGATATTAGAATGGCTACTCCAGCTGGCTTCTTCTGACCATTTGCTTGGAAAGTTGTTTTCCAGCCTTTCACTCTGAGGTAGTGTCTGTCTTTGTCTCTGAGGTGTGTTTCCTGTAGGCAGCAGAATGCAGGGTCCTCGTTGCGTATCCAGTTTGTTAATCTATGTCTTTTTATTGGGGAGTTGAGGCCATTGATATTGAGAGATATTAAGGAATAGTGATTATTGCTTCCCGTTATATTCATATTTGGATGTGAGGTTATGTTTGTGTGCTTTCATTCTCTTTGTTTTGTTGCCAAGACGATTAGTTTCTTGCTTCTACTAGGGTATAGCTTGCCTCCTTATGTTGGGCTTTACCATTTATTATCCTTTGTAGTGCTGGATTTGTAGAAAGATATTGTGTAAATTTGGTTTTGTCATGGAATATCTTGGTTTCTCCATCAATGTTAATTGAGAGTTTTGCTGGATACAGTAACCTGGGCTGGCATTTGTGTTCTCTTAGGGTCTGTATGACATCAGTCCAGGATCTTCTGGCCTTCATAGTTTCTGGCAAGAAGTCTGGTGTGATTCTGATAGGTCTCCCTTTATATGTTACTTGACCTTTTTCCCTTACTGCTTTTAATATTCTTTCTTTATTTTGTGCGTTTGGTGTTTTGACAATTATGTGACGGGAGGTGTTTCTTTTCTGGTCCAATCTATTTGGAGTTCTGTAGGCTTCTTGTATGTCTATGGGTATCTCTTTTTTTAGGTTAGGGAAGTTTTCTTCTATGATTTTGTTGAAGATATTTACTGGTCCTTTGAGCTGGGAGTCTTCACTCTCTTCTATGCCTATTATCCTTAGGTTTGATCTTCTCATTGAGTCCTGGATTTCCTGTATGTTTTGGACCAGTAGCTTTTTCCGCTTTACATTATCTTTGACAGTTGAGTCAATGATTTCTATGGAATCTTCTGCCCCTGAGATTCTCTCTTCCATCTCTTGTATTCTGTTGGTGAAGCTTGTATCTACAGCTCCTTGTCTCTTCTTTTGGTTTTCTATATCCAGGGTTGTTTCCATGTGTTCTTTCTTGATTGCTTCTATTTCCATTTTTAATTCCTTCAACTGTTTGATTGTGTTTTCCTGGAATTCTTTCAGGGATTTTTGTGTCTCCTCTCTATGGGCTTCTACTTGTTTATTTATGTTTTCCTGGAATTCTTTCAGGGATTTTTGTGTCTCCTCTCTATGGGCTTCTACTTGTTTATTTATGTTTTCCTGGAATTCTTTCAGGGATTTTTGCGATTCCTCTCTGTAGGCTTCTACTTGTTCTCTAAGAGAGTTCTTCACGTCTTTCTTGAAGTCCTCCAGCATCATGATCAAAAATGATTTTGAAACTAGATCTTGCTTTTCTGGTGTGTTTGGATATTCCATGTTTGTTTTGGTGAGAGAATTGGGCTCCGATGGTGCCATGTAGTCTTGGTTTCTGTTGCTTGGGTTCCTGCACTTGCCTCTCGCCATCAGATTATCTCTAGTGTTACTTTGTTCTGCTATTTCTGACAGTGGCTAGACTGTCCTATAAGCCTGTGTGTCAGGAGTGCTGTAGACCTGTTTTCCTCTCTTTCAGTCAGTTATGGGGACAGAGTGTTCTGCTTTCGGGCGTGTAGTTTTTCCTCTCTACAGGTCTTCAGCTGTTCCTGTGGGCCTGTGTCTTGAGTTCACCAGGCAGCTTTCTTGCAGCAGAAAATTTGGTCTTACCTGTGGTCCCGAGGCTCATGTTCGCTCGTGGGGTGCTGCCCACGGGCTCTCTGCAGCGGCAGCAACCAGGAAGACCTGTGCCGCCCCTTCCGGGAGCTTCAGTGCACCAGGGTTCCAGGTGGTCTTTGGCTTTTTCCTCTGGCGTCCGAGATGTGTGTGCAGAGAGCAGTCTCTTCTGGTTTCCCAGGCTTGTCTGCCTCTCTGAAGGTTTAGCTCTCCCTCCCACGGGATTTGGGTGCAGAGAACATAAAATACATTTTTAATGTAATGCTTGTTTTGTTTTAAGGTCAAACCATTGAAAATACATTGTTATCTTTAGTAATAAGAGCAATGTAAATTAAAATTGCACTGAAGTTCTAGTCAACTCAGGCAGAATAACTATCAAGAAAACAAATCGTGAGGATGGCTCAAGGAAAGAGGAGTGCTTGCACTATGCAGGCATTGCCTACATTAGATTTTTTCTGTGGGCATGCCTCCAAATTTATGTCTCCAAACTTAATATAAGAGAGCCACTATAATGGCTACTCTCGATTGTCAACCTGACTATATCTATAAATTAAAAACCAAGCAGTTGAGTATATCTGTGAGATTTTCTTGATTGAAGAGGAAAGACTTATCCTAAAACCAGATATTTAAGCTAAGAAGAGACAGTTTAATCTGAGTCACACCTTCTGCTAGCCCCCTATATAAGAGATATGGAAGAAGGATGATTTTCTTTTTTGCCTGCTTGCCCTCACCCTTCCTAGCAAGTTCATTCCTTCGCTGAGATTGGAGCCTATCTACTTCTTCAAGATTTGGTTGTATACTGAAGACCAGCTAAGACATCCAGCCTCATGGACTGACCACCTACTGGATTCTTGAACTTTGTGTCGTGAGACAGCTACTGTTGGAATAGTGGGACTAGAACCAGTATGCCACTCTCATAAATCCTGTTGAGGTGTATATTCAGTCAGTTCTGTTTCTCTGAGGAATCGAGCAGCAGCATCCCCTAAGCAGGTGGAACTGACTACTATAAAATGATAGCTGAGCATAAGCCTGTGTGCTAGTTAAAAAGCAACAACCTTCATGGTTCCTGTCATACTTCGTTGGCTATAAAGTGAGTTCCTTGGTGGTGGCAATGCTGTCCAGAAGGACAAGCAAGTGTGCCTTCACAATCCTGCCTTGAATTTAGTGGTGGACTTAATTAAATACAGTAGGTATTCCGATTAAGAACAACTGAATTAAAACAACAGATGTGTTCCGTTGTCATTGTAAATGAAGGATACTCAACTCAATTTCAATTTCACAAATAATTTTTTTCTTACAAGTGTGTCCCAAATCCTGCATGTTTATCTACAATTTAAATTTTTTACTGGGCATTCACGTATTTATTTGCTAAATGTGGCAACCCAAAAATGGCTGTACTTGAAAATAGAGATTGCCTAGAATATCATTTGAACCAGAACAAAAGTTTCTCCCTAGTCGCAGAAATAAAATACTCCCAAATCCCCACAGAGTAGACTGGAAACCCTGGAGCACATGGAATGACAGAAAGGTTCGCACCTGAGCTGCACAGCTGTCTTATCAGGAGTGCTAAGAAAAAAAGGCCATATGTTGCTATGAGGTTTAAACAATATCATTTCTTAGTTTTTAAGTTTTCCCAATTATCCCCCAAGCTTTAACTCCCGAGCTCTTTTTCTTAACTGGATGGGAAAAGCTTGAATTTATTCTGGTTATTGCTCCATTCGAGGTGTAAGGACCTCTTTATGAACTTCACCCAATCACTACCTACCTATCTTCATTGCATTTTCTGATGCTGTGATAAAATACCCTGACAAAATCAACCTAAGACAAAGAGGGTTTATTTTTGGCTCCGCGTTTATTCAAGAGGACGCCCCAATGACAGAGAAGGCAGCAGGAGAATGAAGCAACCAGGAAGCACAGTAGTGAATGCGGGCACTCGTCCACCTCTCTCTTGATGCAGCTCAAGCCCCAGCCCATGAAATAGTGCATTGTAGGATGAGTCTTCCCGATCTAAGTTAAGGTAATTAAGATAATCCCTCACAGAGATGCCCAGAGGCTTATCTCCTAGGTGATTCTAGATCATTCCAAGTTAACCATTTAACATTAAACATCACACAACCCTTGTGGCGTTGTGAATTGGACTGATATTGGAGTCCAGAGGATACCACTGGGATTGTCACATTCCTACATTTGAATATGGAAGTAGGTCAGGCCATGTGAGTAGAAGAAGCAGAGACAAATCATTTCAAGATTGCTATGGCTGGAGAGGTAACATAGCAGCTTAGAGCACTGACTCGGGTCCGATTTTCTGTACCCACATAACAGTTCACAACTGTCTGTAACTCTAATTCTAAAGAATCTGATGCCCACTTCTGGCCTCTGAGAGTCTTAGGCACAAAAATGGTATGCAGATCACAGGCAGGCAAAATAAAATACAAGTTTTTAAAAAGAAAGCAAGAGATCACTTCCAAGAAGGGACCATGACCAGAGAACTAAGAAGGAAAGCAAGAAGCTCAGTGGCCCTGACGTAAGCTGTAACCTCTTATGGGTCATTTACACAGTGCCCATATTCTCCCATATATGCATGCTCTGTTGCTTACATATAGACACAGTGGGGAGGTGGTCCATTATTTCTCTGTGTCGGTTTGTTTCTTTTATATGCTAATCTTCATGTCTCTTAAGCCTTCTTCTCCTTCCTACTCTCCAGCTTCAGTAGGTCCTCCAACAAGAGAGCTTTTGGGAAGAATGACCCAATGTGGAGGTCAGAACAGATGTTTGTCTGCTCAGCAGCCCGGCTGTATTTCAAAAGCCATTTGCGAGCACAGATTTACTCCTCGTCAGATCATTTTTTACTCGGTTACTTTTCCCAGAGTCTCATCTACTGCCAAGGTTAATGCAGGCCCTGACTCTGCCTGTTGATTCTTATTAATTAAGCCAATCAATGATCTTGTATCATACAGTGTCTGTTTTTAATATAACCTATTTGATGAGGGTGTATTAATTTAGGAGAAATATGCACTGGCATTCTGGGATGCACTTTTCCTAATTATCTTGCAACCTTCATCCAGCAGTGAAATTATACTGTGGTTATCACAATTAATGGAAGCCCATAGCTCTTAGCTAAGTGAACTCCACAAGTCACCTTATCTGTTCTTGCTCTGGGTATCGTAAACATCGTTGTGCTACCTGTGCAGTGCCTGGGGAATGCATAATTTGATTGCAGCATTTTGGAAGCAATGGAATGGCACTGCTGCATTCTGATATATTTGTCTATGTTGTGGGATTGCAACATTGGAATGACTGACAAGACTGTGGCAGAGAAAATTACACAGTAACAGGGGCTGGGCAAGGAGAGGCCGATTCTGAGGACATGCAAAGTGGGGAAGGGGAATATAAAATCCAGATAATGGGAAGGCAGACTGAAAAATCTATCTACTGGATGGAACATGGCTGCTGCAGCTATAAAGTCACAAGAGCAGTGGCTACCTACAGCAGACCTGTACAAGACTGGACCATCATCATTCTGTACCAGAGCATGGAGGAGCTTGTAAGTCTCCATGCCTCCCTGAGAAGCTATAGACAATTAGTAGTTGTTAGGAAAAGGGAGTCATATCCTTCAGTGGTATAAGGACTGGCAAATTTCCCTTGCTCAAGTAAATAACCTCCAACCTATTTTCATGTAGGCAACCATAATTAAAAGCAATGGGCTTCACGAACACACACACACACACACACACACACACACACACACACACACACAAATAGGAGAGACACTTGGTGGAAAGAACAGGTTCAGTTCCAGTTAGACAGTGAATAGGAGCCCGTATGTAAGTAAAACGCAAACATCCACTTCCTTTCAAAAATGCGGCCTAATCAATGAGGTGGTTAATTCAACAAGTTCATTAAAGTCAATAACTATAGATTGTAAAGCTGCTGCAAATAAAAAATTAAATCGGCTTTTTTTTATTACCAGGATTTTGTTCTGGATTCTTCCTCAGCCTCCCCAGTTTTTGTAATCTCCACCAAAAAGATTCAGATAAGGTTTGGAGAGATGGCTCAATGGATAAAGGACATGAGAATCAAGGGTTCAGATCCCTAGAGCCTATATACATGCCAAGTGGGAGTGGCAGGCCATTTGGGTTAACTCCTTTATTTGATTATTTTATTTTCTACATATGAGTGTTCGCCTGCATGTATGTATATGCACCACATACATACCTGGTGCCCAAGGTGACCAGAGATGAGTATCAGCCCCTTACAAACTGGATTTACAGATAGTTGTGAGCCATTACATGGTTGCTGGGAATCAAACTCAAGTTCTCTGGAAGACTGAAACATCTCTATGCTCCATCCTCATTTACATAAACTCACAACAGCAATGGCTACCTACACAAGACCCGTACAAGATTGGACCACCATCGTTCCATCACGGGAACAGGGAGCTCGTAAGAGAACAATGGCATAGCAGCAAACCACTGAACTGAGAATAGGACCCCCGTTGAAGGAATCAGAGAAAGAACTGGAAGAGCTTGAAGGAGCTCGAGACCCCATATGTACAACAATGCCAAGCAACCAGAGCTTCCAGGGACTAAGCCACTACCTAAAGACTATACATGGACTGACCCTGGACTCTGACCTCATAGGTAGCAATGAATATCCTAGTAAGAGCACCAGTGGAAGGGGAAGCCCTGGGTCCTGCTAAGACTGAACCCCCAGTGAATGTGATTGTTGGGGGGAGGGCGGCAATGGGGGGAGGATGGGGAGGGGAACACCCATAAAGAAGGGGAGGGAGAGGATGCCCCGGAAACCGGGAAAGGGAATAACACTCGAAATGTAAATAAGAAATGCTAAGACTGAACCCCCAGTGAACGTGATTGTTGGGGGGAGGGCAGTAATGGGGGGAGGGTGGGGAGGGGAACACCCATAAAGAAGGGGAGGGGGAGGGATTAGGGGGATGTTTGCCTGGAAACCGGGAAAGGGAATAACACTCGAAGTGTAAATAAGAAACACTCAAGTTAATAAAAAAAAAGAAAAAGAAAAAGAAATACTCAAGTTAATAAAAAAAAAAGAGAGAGAGAGAACGATGGAATGTCCTTGCTCTTTACTAGAAAGCCTCAAACTCCAGACAACTTAGAATCCCACAGCTGTACCCACATCCAGAGACATCACTCAGATCATATTCTTGTGGCTAATAATAAGAATCTTGTGGTTGCAGTTCCTGTTGTTACAGGCTGGTGCTTGGGGTGCAGGGGGTCCTTCCCCAATGACCTTGAAGTCTGATGGCAGCTAACAAACACCCTAACACAACAATAGAAATCAACTCAGAAAGCCTAGCTTTTGAAAGACTGCTTAGGGGGTTGGGGATTTAGCTCAGTGGTAGAGCACTTGCCTAGCAAGTGCAAGGCCCTGAGTTCAGTCCCCAGCTCCGGGAAAAAAAAGAAAGAAAAAAAATTCTTTAAAAAAGACAGAAAGAAAGAAAGAAAGAAAGAAAGAAGGAAGGAAGGAAGGAAGGAAGGAAAGAAAGAAAGAAAGAAGGAAAGACTGTTTAGGGAAGGTGTCCCTGCTCAGAAGATAACTAGGCTGAGACATATGGACCAGAAGGAGTCAGTTTTACTGAGAACTAAGCGAAGGAGTTCAGAAAAGCAATTGCAGATATATAGGTCATGAGGTATGATATTTCTTGTTCTGGAGAACAAATGTGAGGTACTGACACTAAAGAATAGAGGCAAAGAATTGATGGCTGTGAATCCCAGGAGGATTAGAGTCTACACAACAAATACTCAACTGCATAGCTTTTCCCCCCACATGACTAATAATAAGCAACTCATTGTGTGCAATGACGATAATTATGATTCATGTTAAATAGTTGTCCAAGAATCAGCTGAGCTCACTTTTATTTACTGGGATATTTTATGATTTCTAACTGTATTTGTGAAAGGAGAAAATTGTTTTGTTCTGCCAAACTAGCTAATTACAAATTAATATTTACTTTAGTTAATATTTTATTTGACAGCCACTTTTCTAAGCTGCTCATAGTTTTCTTTTTCCTTTAAGGCATACAAATATTCAGAGGAGATAAAAATATTTGTTTCCATTTTCAACATTAAAACTGGAGACAAATGCATCAAATATGCTAATATTGAGATATTAATAAGTGTTTGAGCTAGAAGGAGAATCCAGAAATGTTGGGATAACACTTTTGTACATCGTGTGAAGGTTGCCTTTGTATTATTTAATTGTTAATTCCATACTAGCAGAGAGCTGAATACTGGCTGGGCTTTGGTGCTGTTATTCTTATGGCTTATCGCCAGCAAAATAGTTGGTAAACGCTTTTTCCTTCCTCACCAGTTCATTGGTTTAATAAAGATCTGCTGGCCAAAGCTGAAGCAGGAAAGGGAGATGGAACTTTGAGGCAGAATGAGGCCTGGGAGCATTCACCAATAGGACACAGAGGAGGTCAGACTTGCCAAAGTGCGAGAAAGGTACCAGGCCACATGGTAGACTAAAATTCATTGGGTTAGAACTAGCTGGGAGGTAGCCTAAGCTAAGGCATAGGCTACAATAAAAGTTAGCAAGTTATTCAAACACTGGTGGGTCCAAGTAAGTCCAGCAATACAGAAAGGCATGCTTCATACTATGCATATATCCTTAATCATGATGCAAATGTGCCTAGGAGGATAAACTTATCTTCAAAAATTAATTAAGAAGTAGGGATACAGCAATGCTTAATGTTCTAAAGACTTAAGCCAAACATTTGACATGCTGTGGAAGGAATATAGTTACCCTAAATCAGTAACACTCAGGGTATATGAAATATGTCTTTAATAAATTTTCATCCCAGATTTTTAGTTATAACAAAGGATTATATAGTCACATTTCAAATGCTCCCAGTGTTGCTATAGAAACCGTTTTCCCTTAAGTTTTTGAAGTGATGTTCAGCTTGTAAAATGCTCACCTAGAAATGGTTGCTCAGTGACATTAACAAGACGAGCATTAGGGGTGACGCCCAAATAGTTTCCCAGTACTTTCCATCCCCTTATTTCCCTCTCCTCCAGGCCATTCAAATATAGAATCTAACTGAAAATTACAAACATAACTTTAATTCAAATTATTCATATCCCTCCTCCACCACCACCTGCTTGCTTCCCCTGAGATGTTGTTAAATAAAACTCTAGCACTTTCACTGCCTGCTGATATGAGAGATTGTTATTTCTTAGAAGATTTCTGGTCCGTGGTTATTACCTTTCCATAGATGTCTCTCTAAGACATAAGCTACGACAAATCCATGAACAGTGTTCAGAAAAATTGGCACTATCTTCATTAGTGAAAGAAAAAAGTTGATGAGGTAATACCAAAAAATAGACTGTTTTTCAGGGATTAGTTGAGTGGTATTGATTGATTGATTGATTGATTGATTGATTGATTGATTGAATTAGAATTTCATACATGAGCACTGCATCGACTTCACTCTGGCCTTCCTTTGCCCACCTGCAACTCCTTCCACATCTCTGACATTCTATCCCAAATTTATGATCACTTTTTAAACTATTGCTGGTATATATACATAAATACATATGTATAGTTTTATTTGTATATGCAACTTACTGAGACCATTTAGCATTACTTATGTATATCTATGCTTGAGCCGACCACATTAGATTGGACAAATTATTCTTTATATTGACAGCCATGGATCACCTTTGTGCGACCTTGTGGAATATCCCTGGCTACATTAGCATGTCATATTATTCAGTTTTTATTCAGGCAACCATACTGTTAAGAAATTATGATTGCAGGAGCTGGTACTTACAGAATATCAATAAGATAGATAAACCCTTAGCCAGATTAACCAAATGGCACAGAGACATTATCCAAATTAACAAAATCAGAAATGAAAAGGGAGACAAAAATAAAAGGTAAGGAAATTTTAAAAATTATCAGATCCTACTACAAAAGTCTATACCCAACAAAATTGAAAAATCTAGAGTAAATGGAAATTTTTCTAGACAGATACCAGGTAGCAAAGTTAAATCAGGATCACATAAGCCATCTAAACATTACTATAACCCCTAAGTAAATAGAAGCAGACATAAACCAAAATAAGTCCAGGACTAGAGGGGTTTAGTGCAGAATTCTATCAGGCCTTCAAAGAAGACCTAATGCCAATACTCTTTCAAACTATGCCACAAAATAGAAACAGAAGGAACACTACCCAATTCATTCTATGGAACCACAATTACATTTATGTCTAAACCACACAAAGACCCTGCAAAGAAAGAGAATGTCAGACCAATTTCCCTTACGATTACCAATGACAAAATTCTTGCAAACCAAATCCAAGAACACATCAAAATGATCACTCACCATGACCAAGTAGGCTTCATCCCAGGGATGCAGGGAGGATTCAATATGTGGAAATCCATCAATGTAGTCCACTATATAAACAAACTCAAAGAAAAGGACCACATGATCTTCTGATTAGATACTGAGAAACTATTTGGCAAAATTCAACAGCCCCTCATGAAAAATGCTTAGAAAGATCAGGAATTCAAGGTACAAACCTAAACAATATACAGCAAATTGGTAGCCAACATCAAACTAAATGAAGAGAAACTTGAAGCAATTACACTAAAATCAGGGAAAAGACAAGGCTGTCCACTCTCTCCCTACCTATTCAATATAGTACTCAAAGCCCTAGCCAGAACAATTAGACAACAAGAGGAGATCAAAGGGATATAAATTGGAAAGGAAAAAGTCAAAATATCACTATTCCAGATGATATGATAGTATAATTAAGTGACTCCAAAAATTCCACCAGAGAATTCCTAAACCTGATAATCAACTTCAGCAAAGTGGCTGGATATAAAATTAACTCAAACAAATCAGTAGCCTTCCTCTATTCAAAGGATAATGGGCTGAGAAAGAAATTAGGGAAAAAACATCTTTCACACTAGTCACAAATAATATACAATACCTTGGAGTGACTCTAACTAAACAAGTGAAAGATATGTATGAAAAGAAAGGAAATAACATTTAAAGGCTCTGAAGAAAGAAATTGAAGAGCTCAGAAGATGGAAAGATCTCTCATGCTCATGGATTGGCAGTATTAAAATGGTTAAAAATGGCCAGTATGCCAAAAGCAATCTACAAATTCAATGCAATCCCCATCAAAATTCCAACTCAATTTTTCATAGAGTTAGAAAGAGCAATTTGCAAATTTATTTGGAATAACAAAAACCCAGGATAAGGAAAATTATTCTCAACAATAAAAGAACTTCAGGGAGAATCACCATCCCTGATCTTAAGCTGTATTACAAAGCAATAGTGATAAAAGATGCGTGGTATTGGTACAGAAACAGGCAGGTAGATCAATGGAATAGAATTGAACCCAGAAATGAACCCACAAAACTATGGTCTCTTAAACTTTGAGAAAGGAGCTAAAACCATCCAATGGAAAAAGACATTTTCAACAAATGATGCTGGATCAACTGACAGGCAACATGTACAAAAATGAAAATTGATCCATACTATCACCTTGTAGAAAGCTCAAGTCCAATGGATCAAGGACCTCCACATAAAACCAGACACACTAAAACTAATAAAAGAGAAAATGGGGAAGTGCCTCAAACAGATGGGCACAGGGACATTTTTTCCTGAACAGAACAACAATCCCTTATGCTCTAAGATCAAAAATTGACAAATGGGACCTCATAAAATTGCAAAGCTTATGTAGGGCAAAGGAAAATGTCAGTAGGACAAAACAGCAACCAACAGATTGGGAAAAGATCTTTACCAATCCTACATCTGACAGAGGGCTAAAATCCAAATAACAAAGACATATGTTCCACTCTGTTCATAGCAGCCTTATTTATAATAGCCAGAAGCTAGAAAGAAACCAGATGTCCTTCAAAAGAAGAATGGATACAGAAAATGTGGTACATTTACAAGATGGAGTACTACTCAGCTATTAAAAACAATGACTTTGGGATCCCGGCCCGCAGCAGCTCTCTGCTCCCAAACCCCGTGGGAGAGAGACCTCACCGCCTGGTCAGGTGGGCACTCCTGAGGCTGCAGAGCGGAAGAGACCACCAACACTGCCCACCCCTGCCCACATCCCTGGCCCAAGAGGAAACTGTATAAGGCCTCTGGGTTCCCGTAGGGGAGGGCCCAGGAGCGGCAGGACCCCTGCACCTGAGACACCGCCAGAACCTGAAGAAAACAGACCGGATAAACAATTCTCTGCACCCAAATCCCGTGGGAGGGAGAGCTAAACCTACAGAGAGGCAGACACGCCTGGGAAACCAGAAGAGACTGCACTCTGCGCACATCCAGACGCCAGAGGAAAACACCAAACGCCATCTGGAACCCTGGTGAACAGAGGGTCCCGGAAAGAGCAGCACAGATCTCCTCGGTTGCTGCCGCCGAGGAGAGGACGTAGGCAGTACCCCACGAGCACACTTGAGCCTCGGAACCTCAGGTAGGACCAACTTTTCCCCTGCAAGTGACCTGCCTGGTGAACTCAAGACACAGGCCCACAGGAACAGCTAAAGACCTGTAGAGAGGAAAAACTACAAGCCCGAAAGCAGAACACTCTGTCCCCATAACTGGCTGAAAGAAAACAGGAAAACAGGTCTACAGCACTCCTGACACACAGGCTTATAGGACAGTCTAGCTACTGTCAGAAATGGCAGAACAAAGTAACACTAGGGATAATCTGATGGCAGGAGGCAAGCGCAGGAACCCAAGCAACAGAAACCAAGACTACATGGCATCATCGGAGCCCAATTCTCCCACCAAAATAAACATGGAATATCCAAACACACCAGAAAAGCAAGATCTAGGTTCAAAATCATATTTGATCATGATGCTGGAGGATTTCAAGAAAGACGTGAAGAACTCGATTAGAGAACAAGTAGAAGCCTACAGAGAAGAATCGCAAAAATGCCTGAAAGAATTCCAGGAAAACACAATCAAACAGTTGAAGGAATTAAAAATGGAAATAGAAGCAATCAAGAAAGAACACATGGAAACAACCCTGGATATAGAAAATCAAAAGAAGAGACAAGGAGCTGTAGATAGAAGCCTCACCAACAGAATACAAGAGATGGAAGAGAGAATCTCGGGAGCAGAAGATTCCCTAGAAATCATTGAATCAACTGTCAATGATAATGTAAAGCGGAAAAAGCTACTGGTCCAAAACATACAGGAAATCCAGGACTCAATGAGAAGATCAAACCTAAGGATAATAGGTATAGAAGAGAGTGAAGACTCCCAGCTCAAAGGACCAGTAAATATCTTCAACAAAATCATAGAAGAAAACTTCCCTAACCTAAAAAAAGAGATACCCATAGGCATACAAGAAGCCTACAGAACTCCAAATAGATTGGACCAGAAAAGAAACACCTCCCGTCACATAATAGTCAAAACACCAAACGCACAAAATAAAGAAAGAATATTAAAAGCAGTAAGGGAAAAAGGTCAAGTAACATATAAAGGCAGAACTATCAGGATCACACCAGACTTTTCGCCAGAAACTATGAAGGCCAGAAGATCCTGGACTGATGTCACACAGACCCTAAGAGAACACAAGTGCCAGCCAGGTTACTGTATCCTGCAAAACTCTCAATTAACATAGATGGAGAAACCAAGATATTCCATGACAAAACCAAATTTACACAATATCTTTCTACAAATCCAGCACTACAAAGGATAATAAATGGTAAAGCCCAACATAAGGAGG
Organism: Rattus norvegicus; assembly: GCF_021556685.1. Taxonomy (NCBI): domain Eukaryota; kingdom Metazoa; phylum Chordata; class Mammalia; order Rodentia; family Muridae; genus Rattus; species Rattus norvegicus. The sequence continues at coordinate 31,314,240 of NC_141543.1, read as the reverse complement.
CAAGCTATACCCTAGAAGAAGCAAGAAACTAATCGTCTTGGCAACAAAACAAAGAGAAGGAAAGCACACAAACATAACCTCACATCCAAATATGAATATAACAGGAAGCAATAATCACTATTCCTTAATATCTCTCAACATCAATGGCCTCAACTCCCCAATAAAAAGAAATAGATTAACAAACTGGATACGCAACGAGGACCCTGCGTTCTGCTGCCTACAGGAAACACACCTCAGAGACAAAGACAGACACTACCTCAGGGTGAAAGGCTGGAAAACAACTTTCCAAGCAAATGGTCAAAAGAAGCAAGCTGGAGTAGCCATTCTAATATCAAATAAAATCAATTTTCAATTAAAAGTCATCAAAAAAGATAAGGAAGGACACTTCATATTCATCAAAGGAAAAATCAACCAAGATGAACTCTCAATCCTAAATATCTATGCCCCAAATACAAGGGCACCTACATACGTAAAAGAAACCTTACTAAAGCTCAAAACACACATTGCACCTCACACAATAATACTGGGAGATTTCAACACCCCACTCTCATCAATGGACAGATCATGGAAACAGAAATTACACAGAGACGTAGACAGACTAAGAGAAGTCATGAGACAAATGGACTTAACGGATATTTAGAGAACATTCTATCCTAAAGCAAAAGGATATACCTTCTTCTCAGCTCCTCATGGTACTTTCTCCAAAATTGACCATATAGTTGGTCAAAAAACGGGCCTCAACAGGTACAGAAAGATAGAAATAATCCCATGCGTGCTATCAGACCACCACGGCCTAAAACTGGTCTTCAATAACAATAAGGGAAGAATGCCCACATATACGTGGAAACTGAACAATGCTCTACTCAATGATAACCTGGTCAAGGAAGAAATAAAGAAAGAAATTAAAAACTTTTTAGAATTTAATGAAAATGAAGGTACAACATACCCAAACTTATGGGACACAATGAAAGCTGTGCTAAGAGGAAAACTCATAGCGCTGAGTGCCTGCAGAAAGAAACAGGAAAGAGCACGTCACCAGCTTGACAGCACACCTAAAAGCTCTAGAGCAAAAAGAAGCAAATACACCCAGGAGGAGTAGAAGGCAGGAAATAATCAAACTCAGAGCTGAAATCAACCAAGTAGAAACAAAAAGGACCATAGAAAGAATCAACAGAACCAAAAGTTGGTTCTTTGAGAAAATCAACAAGATAGATAAACCCTTAGCCAGACTAACGAGAGGACACAGAGAGTGTGTCCAAATTAACAAAATCAGAAATGAAAAGGGAGACATAACTACAGATTCAGAGGAAATTCAAAAAATCATCAGATCTTACTATAAAAGCCTATATTCAACAAAACTTGAAAATCTACAGGAAATGGACAATTTCCTAGACAAATATCAGGTACCGAAGTTAAATCAGGAACAGATAAACCAGTTAAAAAACCCCATAACTCCTAAGGAAATAGAAGCAGTCATTAAAGGTCTCCCAACCAAAAAGAGCCCAGGTCCAGACGGGTTTAGTGCAGAATTCTATCAAACCTTCATAGAAGACCTCATACCAATATTATCCAAACTATTCCACAAAATTGAAACAGATGGAGCACTACCGAATTCCTTCTATGAAGCCACAATTACTTTTATACCTAAACCACACAAAGACACAACAAAGAAAGAGAACTTCAGACCAATTTCCCTTATGAATATCCACGCAAAAATACTCAATAAAATTCTGGCAAAGCGAATCCAAGAGCACATCAAAACAATCATCCACCATGATCAAGTAGGCTTCATCCCAGGCATGCAGGGATGGTTTAATATACGGAAAACCATCAACGTGATCCATTATATAAACAAACTGAAAGAACAGAACCACATGATCATTTCATTAGATGCTGAGAAAGCATTTGACAAAATTCAACACCCCTTCATGATAAAAGTCCTGGAAAGAATAGGAATTCAAGGCCCATAACTAAACATAGTAAAAGCCATATACAGCAAACCAGTTGCTAACATTAAACTAAATGGAGAGAAACTTGAAGCAATCCCACTAAAATCAGGGACTAGACAAGGCTGCCCACTATCTCCCTACTTATTCAATATAGTTCTTGAAGTTCTAGCCAGAGCAATCAGACAACAAAAGGAGGTCAAGGGGATACAGATCGGAAAAGAAGAAGTCAAAATATCACTATTTGCAGATGATATGATAGTTTATTTAAGTGATCCCAAAAGTTCCACCAGAGAACTACTAAAGCTGATAAACAACTTCAGCAAAGTGGCTGGGTATAAAATTAACTCAAATAAATCAGTAGCCTTCCTCTACACAAAAGAGAAACAAGCCGAGAAAGAAATTAGGGAAATGACACCCTTCATAATAGACCCAAATAATATAAAGTACCTCGGTGTGACTTTAACCAAGCAAGTAAAAGATCTGTACAATAAGAACTTCAAGACACTGAAGAAAGAAACTGAAGAAGACCTCAGAAGATGGAAAGATCTCCCATGCTCATGGATTGGCAGGATTAATATAGTAAAAATGGCCATTTTACCAAAAGCAATCTACAGATTCAATGCAATCCCCATCAAAATACCAATCCAATTCTTCAAAGAGTTAGACAGAACAATTTGCAAATTCATCTGGAATAACAAAAAATCCAGGATAGCTAAAACTATCCTCAACAATAAAATGACTTCAGGGGGAATCACTATCCCTGAACTCAAGCAGTATTACAGAGCAATAGTGATAAAAACTGCATGGTATTGGTACAGAGACAGACAGATAGACCAATGGAATAGAATTGAAGACCCAGAAATGAACTCACACACCTATGGTCACTTGATTTTTGACAAAGGAGCCAAAACCATCCAATGGAAAAAAGATAGCATTTTCAGCAAATGGTGCTGGTTCAACTGGTGGTCAACATGTAGAAGAATGCAGATTGATCCATGCTTATCACCCCGTACAAAGCTTAAGTCCAAGTGGATCAAGGACCTCCACATCAAACCTGATACACTCAAACTAATAGAAGAAAAACTAGGGAAGCATCTGGAACACATGGGCACTGGAAAAAAATTCCTGAACAAAACACCAATGGCTTATGCTCTAAGATCAAGAATCGACAAATGGGATCTCATAAAACTGCAAAGCTTCTGTAAGGCAAAGGACACTGTGGTTAGGACAAAACGGCAACCAACAGATTGGGAAAAGATCTTTACCAATCCTACAACAGATAGAGGCCTTATATCCAAAATATACAAAGAACTCAAGAAGTTAGACCGCAGGGAGACAAATAACCCTAATAAAAAAAATGGGGTTCAGAGCTAAACAAAGAATTCACAGCTGAGGAATGCCGAATGGCTGAGAAACACCTAAAGAAACGTTCAACATCTTTAGTCATAAGGGAAATGCAAATCAAAACAACCCTGAGATTTCACCTCACACCAGTGAGAATGGCTAAGATCAAAAACTCAGGTGACAGCAGATGCTGGCGAGGATGTGGAGAAAGAGGAACACTCCTCCATTGTTGGTGGGATTGCAAGCTGGTACAACCATTCTGGAAATCAGTCTGGAGGTTCCTCAGAAAATTGGACATTGAACTGCCTGAGGATCCAGCTATACCTTTCTTGGGTATATACCCAAAAGATGCCCCAACATATAAAAAAGACAGGTGCTCCACTATGTTCATCGCAGCCTTATTTATAATAGCCAGAAGCTGGAAAGAACCCAGATGCCCTTCAACAGAGGAATGGATACAGAAAATATGGTACATCTACACAATGGAATATTACTCAGCTATCAAAACCAACGGCTTTATGAAATTCGTAGGCAAATGGTTGGAACTGGAAAATATCATCCTGAGTGAGCTAACCCAACACAGAAAGACATACATGGTATGCACTCACTGATAAGTGGCTATTAGCACAAATGCTTGAATTACCCTAGATGCCTAGAACAAATGAAACTCAAGACGGATGATCAAAATGTGAATGCTTCACTCCTTCTCTAAAAGGGGAACAAGAATACCCTCGGCAGGGAAGAGAGAGGCAAAGATTAAAACAGAGTGAAGGAACTCCCATTCAGAGCCTGCCCCACATGTGGCCCATACATATACAGCCACCCAATTAGACAAGATCGATGAAGCAAAGAAGTGCAGACCGACAGGAGCCGGATGTAGATCTCTCCTGAGAGACACAGCCAGAATACAGCAAATACAGAGGCGAATGCCAGCAGCAAACCACTAAACTGAGAATAGGACCCCCGTTGAAGGAATCAGAGAAAGAACTGGAAGAGCTTGAAGGGGCTCGAGACCCCATATGTACAACAATGCCAAGCAACCAGAGCTTCCAGGGACTAAGCCACTACCTAAAGACTATATATACATGGAGTGACCCTGGACTCTGACCTCATAGGTAGCAATGAATATCCTAGTAAGAGCACCAGTGGAAGGGGAAGCCCTGGGTCCTGCTAAGACTGAACCCCCAGTGAACTAGACTGTTGGGGGGAGGGCGGCAATGGGGGGATGGTTGGGAGGGGAACACCCATAAGGAAGGGGAGTGGGGAGGGGGATGTTTGCCCGGAAACCAAAGAATTATTATTACGTATTAAATAAATTTAAAAAAAAAACAAAAAAAAACAAAAAAAACAATGACTTCATGTAATTCTTAGGCAAATGAATGAAACTAGAAAATATCATCCTGAGTAAGTTAACTCAAAAGAAGACACATGGTGTGCACTCACTGATAAGTGGATATTAGCAAAAGAGCTCAGAATAAATAAGAAAAAATTTGCACACCGTTTGAAGCTCTAGAAGGAAGACCAAAATGTGGATGCTTCAGTCTTTCTTAGAAGAGAGAACAAAATACTCAAAGGGACAAAGAGTGGAGCAGGACCTGAAGGAAAGATCATCCAGAAGATTCCCCACCTGACAATCCATCCCATATCCAGTCACCAAACCCAGTCACTCTTGCTGTTACCAAGAAGTGCTTGCTAACAGGAGTCTCATATGGATGTCTGAGAGGCTCTGCCAGATCCTTACTGATTCAGATGAGGATGCTTACAGCCAACCATAGGACTGAGCTTGGAGACCCAATAGAGCAGTTAGAGAAAGGCCTGAATGAGCTGAAGGGGTTTTACTATCCCATAGGAAGAACAAAAGTATCAGCCAACCAGACCTCCAGAGCTCCCGGGGCTGTATATATATATGAGTTACATCAATCAAAGAGTATACATGGAGGGGCCCATGGCTCCAGCTGCATATGTAGTAGAGGATGGCATTCTCTGGCATCAATAGGAGGAGCCCTTGGTCCTATGAAGGCTCATTTCCCTAATGTAAGGGAATACCAGGGTGTTGAAGTGGGATTGGTTGGGTGGAAGTGGGAGCATCTTTGTAGAAGCAGATGGAGGGGAAGGGGAGAGGGGAGGGAGAAAGGGGGTAACATTTGAAATATAAATACATAAAATATCCAAGAAAAATAAATAAATGGTTTTTTATTTTTTATTAGATATATTTCTTTACTTATATTTCAAATGTTATTACCTTTCACGGTTTCCTGTCTATGAGCCCCCCAACCCCTACCCTTCCCCATATGGGTATTTCCCCCATCCATTCCCCTTACTGCCCACCCATATTTGCCTGCACTCGGGGGTCCAACCTTGACAGGATCAAGGGCTTCCCCTTTCCACTGGTGCCCCAACAAGGCTATTCTCTGCTACATATGCAGTTGGATCCCTGGGTCAGTCCATGAATAGTCTTTCGGTAGTGGTTTAGTCCCTGGAAGCTCTGGTTGGTTGGCATTGTTGTATCTAGGGGTTGCAAGCTCCTTCAACTCTTTCAATACTTCCACTAATTCCCCCCAAGGGGGTCCTGATCTCAGTTCAGTGGTTTACTGCTAGCATTGACCTCTGTATTGGACATGCGCTGGATGTGTCTCTCAGGAGAGATCTATATCCACTCCCTTTCAACATGCATATTTTAGCTTCATCAATCTTACCTAGTTTTGGTGGCTGTATATATATGGGTCACATGTGGGGCAGGCTCTGAATGGCTATTCCTTCAGTTGCTGCTCTAAACTTTGCTTCCATATCGCCTCCTATGGTTATTTTTCCTCCTTTTAAGAAGGGATAGGAGCATCCACATTTTAGTCATCCTTCTTCTTGAGCTTCCTGTTGTCTGTGGATTATTTCTTGGGTAGATCCAGCTTTTGGGCTAATATCCACGTATCAATGAGTACATACCATGTATGTTTTTCTGTGATTGGGTTACCTCACTTCAGATGATATTTTCTAGTTCATTCCACCTGCCTATGAATTTCATGAAACCACTGTTTTTGATAGCTGAGTAGTACTTCATTGTGTAGATGTGCCATATTTTCTGTATCCATTCCTCTGTTGAAGGGCATCTGGGATCTTTCCAGCTGCTGGCTATTATAAATAAGGCTGCTATGAACAAAAGGGAGCATGTGTCTTTGTTGTATGCTGGAGCATCTTTTTGGTTTATGCCCAAGAAAGGTATAGCTGGGTCCTCGGGTAGTGCAATGTCCAATTTTCTGAGGACCCTCCAGAATGATTTCCAGAGTGGTTGTACCAACTTGCAATCCCACCAACAATGGAGGAGTGTTCCTCTTTCTCCACATCCTCGCCAGCATCTGAGTTTTTGATCTTAGCCATTCTCACTGGTGTGAGGTGAAATCTCAGGGTTGTTTTGATTTGCATTTCCCTGATGACTAAGGATGTTGAACATTTCTTTAGGTGCTTTTTGGTCGTTCGATAATCCTCAGCTGAGAATGTTTTGATTAGCTCTGTACCCCATTATTAATAGGGATATTTGGCTCTCTGGAGTCTAACTTCTTGAGTTCTTTGTATATCTTGGATATTAACCACCTATCAGTTGTAGGATTGGTAAAGATATTTTCCCAATCGGTTGGTTGTCATTTTGTCCTAATGACAGTGTCTTTTACCTTACAGAAGCATTGCAGTTTTATGGGGATCCATTTGTCGATTCTTGATCTTAGAGCATAAACCATTGGTGCTTTGTAAGAAATTTTCCCCAGTACCCATGAGTTTGAGACTCTTTCCCACTTTTTCTTCTATTAGTTTGAGTGTATCTAGTTTGTTGTGGAGGTCCTTGGTCCAATTGGACTTAAGCTTTGTATAGGACGATAAGAATGGATTGATTTGCATTCTTCTACATGCTGACTCCAGTTGAACCAGCACCATTTGTTGAAAATGCTATCTTTTTTCCATTGGCTGGTTTTAGCTCTTTTGTCAAAGATAAAGTGACCATAGGTGTGTGGGTTCATTTCTAGGTCTTAAATTCTGTTACCCTGATCTATCTGTCTGTCTCTGTACCAATACCGTATGGTATTTATGACTATTGCTCTGTAATACTGCTTGAAGTCAGGGATGGTGATTACCCCAGAAGTTCTTTTATTGTTGAGTATAGCTATCCTGGACTTTTTGTTATTTCAAATGAATTTGCAAATTGCTCTTTCTATCTCTATAAAGAATTGAGAAGGAATTTTGATGGAAATTGCATTGAATCTGTAGATTGCTTTTGGTAAAATGGCCATTTTTACTATATTAATCCTGCCAATTCATATGCATGGGACATCTTTCCATCTTCTGAGAGCTTCTTCAATTTCTTTCTTCAGAGACTTGAAGTTCTTGTCATACAGATCTTTCACTTGCTTGGTTAAAGTCACCCCAAGATATTTTATATTATTTGGGACTATTGTGAAGGGTGTCATATCTCTAATTTCATTCCCAGTCTGTTTATCATTTGAGTAGAGTAAGACTACTGATTTGTTAATTTATGAGTTAATTTTATATCCTGACACTTTGCTGAAGTTGTTTATCAGGTTAAGTAGTTCTCTGGTGGAACTTGTGGGGTCACTTAAATACACTATCATCTGCAAATAGTAATATATTTTGATTTCTTCCCTTCCAATTTGTATCCATTTGACCTCCTTTTGCTGTTTGATTGCTCTGGCTAAGACTTTGAGAATTATATTAAATAAGTAGGGAGAAAGTGGGCAGCCTTGTTTAGTTCCTGATTTTAGTGGGATTGCTTCAAGTTTCTCTCTATTTAATTTGATGTTAGCTACTAGTTGGCTGTATATTGCTTTTACTATGTTTAGATATGGGCCTTGAATTCCTGATCTTTCCAGGACTTTTATCATGAAGGGGTGTTGAATTTTGTCAAATGCTTTCTCAGCATCTAATGAAATGATCATGTTGTTCTTATCATTGAGTTTGTTTATATAGTGGATTTCATTGATGGATTTTTGTGTATTAAAACATCCCTGCATCACCAGAATCATGGTGTATTTTGTGTATTAAAACATCACCTGCATCACTTGATCATGGTGGATGATCATTTTGATGTGTTCTTGGATTCGGTTTACAAGAATTTTATTGAGTATTTTTTGCATGAATATTCATAAGGGAAATTGGTCTCAAGTTCTCTTTCTTTGTTGGGTCTTTGTGTGGTTTTGGTATAAAAGTAATTGTGGCTTCATAGAAGGAATTTGGCAGTGCTCCATCTGTTTCTATTTGGTGGAATAATTTGGACAGTATTGGTATGAGGACTTCTGTGAAGGTCTGATAGAATTCTGCACTAAACCCATCTGAACCTGGGCTCTTTTTGGTTAGGAGATTTTAATAACTGCTTCTATTTATTTAGGAGTTATGGGGATTTTTAGATGGTTTATTTGTTCCTCGTTTAACTTTGGTATCTGGAATATGTCTAGAAAATTGTCTGTTTCCTCCAGATTTTCCAGTTTTGTTGAATATAGGCTTTTGTCGTAGGATTTGATGATTTTTTAAAATTTCCTCAGATTCTTTTGTTATTTCTCCCTTTCCATTTCTGATTTTGTTAATTTGGATACACACTCTATGACCTCTGATTAGTCTGGCTAAAGGTTTATCTGTCTTGTTGATTTTCTCAAAGAACCAGCTCCTGCTTTTGTTGATTCTTTGTATAGTCCTTTTCGTTTCCACTTGGTTGATTTCAGCCCTGAGTTTGATTATATCCTGCCTTCTACTACTCTTTGATTTATTTATTTATTTTTGTTCTAGAACTTTTAGGTGTGCTGTCAAGCTGCTGACATATGCTCTCTCCTGTTTCTTTTTGCAGGCTCTCAGAGCTATGAGTTTTCCTCTTAGCACCACTTTCATTGTGTCCCATAAGTTTGGGAATGTTGTATCTTCATTTTCAATAAATTCTAAGAAGTCTTTAATTTCTTTCTTTATTTCTTCCTTGACCAAGTTGTCATTGAGTAGAGCATTGTTCAACTTCCATGTATATGTGGGCTTTCTGCCATTATTGTTGTTATTGAAGAACAGTCTTAGTGCGTGGTGATCTGATAGGATGCATGAGATTATTTCTATCTCCCTGTATCTGCTGAGGCCTGTTTTGTGACTGACTATATTGTCAATTTTGGAGAATGTACCATGAGGTGCTGAGAAGAAGGTATATGCTTTTGATTTAGGATGAAATGTTCTATGAATATCTGTTAAATCTGTTTGGTTCGATGTTGGGAGCGATGCCCTTGAAGCCCTCCATTATTGATGTTATTATTATGGTTAGAATTAAGTATATCTGGGTTCATGGAAAATCCCCAGCCATCTGCAGAAGACTAATACAAATATGGTGGTCAAGAAAAATAAAAATATGATAAAGACATCCTGCTGACTAATAGATATGACAAACCTGTGACCTTTCTGACAACCTGTCAACATCAGCCTACTCCCTGACCACACAAATACTGTGTCTTTGGCCTATGTAAATGTTTCATACTTCCCCCCTCCCTCTGTTACCCATGTTATGGTATAAATTCAGCCTTGGGGAAAAATAAAATTGTCGCATTGATCAGACTCTTGTCTTGTCTTCGCATCCCTTGTCCCCCATTCTCTTCCAGGTACCCCGTACCCGTCGCTTACAGTTCATAACTTCTGTTAGTTTCTCTATGTCTCTGTTTAATTTCTATTTCCATGATCTGTCCATTGATGAGAGTGGGGTGTTGAAATCTCCTACTATTATTGTGTGAGTTGCCATGTGTGCTTTGAGCTTTAGTAAGGTTTCTTTTATGTATGTAGGTGCCCTTGCATTTGGAGTATAGATATTTAGGATTCAGAGTTCATCTTGCTGGATTTTTCCTTTGATGAATATGAAGTGTCCTTCCTTACCTTTTTCAATGACTTTTGGTTGAAAATCAATTTTATTTGATATTAGAATGGCAACTCCAGCTTGTTTCTTCAGGCCATTTGCTTGGAAAGTTGTTTTCCAGCCATTTAGTCTGAGGTAGTGTCTGTCTTTGTCTCTGAGGTGTGTTTCCTGCATGCAGCAAAATGTTGGGTCCCCTTTACGTATCCAGTTTGTTAGTCTATGTCTTTTTATTGGGGAATTGAGTCCATTGATGTTGAGAGATATTAAGGAATAGTGATTGTAGCTTTCCTGTTATTTTCGCTGTTAGAGGTGGAATTATGTTTTTTGTCTCTCTTTTGGTTTCATTGCAAAGAAATTATATTCTTCCTTTCTTCATGGTGTAGTTTCTCTCCTTGTGTTGGAGTTTTCCATCTATTATTCTTTGTAGAGCAGGATTTTAGGAAGACAGTGTGTAAATTTTGTTTTTTCATGGAATATCTTGGTTTCTCCATCTATGTTAATTGAGAGTTTTGCTGGATACAGTAACCTGGGCTGGCATTTGTGTTTTCTTATGGTCTGTATGACATCTGTCCAGGATCTTCTGGTTTTCATAGTCTTTGGTAAGTAGTCTGGTGTAATTCTTATAAGTGTGCATTTATATGTCACTTGACCTTTTTCCCTTACTGCTTTTAATGCTCTTTCTTTGTTTTGTGCATTTGGTGTTTTACCTATTATGTGGTGGGAGGAATATCTCTTCAGGTCTAATCTATTTGGAGTTCTGTAGGCTTCTTGTATGTTTATGGGCATCTCTTTCTTTAGGTTAGGGAAATTTTCTTCTATAATTTTGTTGAAGATATTTACTGGCCCTTTAATTTGGGAGTCTTAACTTTCTTCTATACCTATTATCCTTAGGTTTGACCTTCTCATTGTGTCCTGAATTTTCTGGATGTTTTGGGCCAGGAGCTTTTTGCATTTTACATTATCTTTGACAGTTGTGTGGATGCTTTCTATGTTATCTTCTGCCCCTGAGATTCTCTCTTCTATCTCTTGTATTCTGTTGGTGATGCTTTTATCTATGGTTCCTTGTCTCTTCCTTAGGTTTTCTATATCCAAGGTTGTCTCCTTTTGTGCTTTCTTTATTGTTTCTATTTCCATTTTCAATTCCTTCACCTGTTTGGCTGTATTTTCCTATAATTCTTTCAGGGATTTTTGTGTTTCCTCTCTAAGGGTTTCTACTTGTTTACTTGTGTTTTCCTGCATTTCTTTAAGGGAGTTCTTTATGCCTTTCTTAAAGTCCTCAATCATTATCAAAAAATGTGATTTTTAAACCTAAATCTTGCTTTTCCGGTGTGTTTGGATATCCAGTATTTTCTCTGGTGGGAGAACTGTGCTCTGATGATGTCAGGTAGTCTTGGTTTCTGGTGTTTAGGTTCTTGTGCTTGCCTCTAGCCATTAGGCTCTCTGGTGTTTCTTGTCTTGCTGTTTCTGAGAGTGACTTGACCCTGCTGTAGGCCTCTGTGTCAGCACTCCTGTAGAACTGTTTTCCTGTTTTCTTTCAGCCTTTTCTGAGAACAGGTGCTCTGATTTCAGGTGTCATTCCTGGAGACTGTCTTTCACCTCTAGGTATGGGTAGGAATCAAAGGGTCCTGCCCCTGATTGCTCCCAGGTCCTTGCCCTCAAGGGGCACAGTTGGCACTATACGATTCCCTCTTGGGTCTGGACTGTGGGCAGAGGGTATTCTACTCTGACTTCTCGGGAGTATCCACACTTCTGAGGGTCCAGCTATCTCTCCCACAGGATTTAGGTGTAGGGAGCTGTTTGGCTGGTTCAGTTTAGTCCTGGGCACAGACTAAAACCGCAGGTACCAGAGGCTGACTGTTAGTATACCCCTGTGTCCAGAGGCACTGTGCAGTTTCCACTTGACTGGAGATGTGGGCAGATGTGTGCAGAAGTGGCAGTCTGTCCCATGGTCTCAGGATGTCTGCACTCCTAGGTGTTCAACTCTCTTCCCCACCAATAAATACATTTAATTTTTTAAAAAAGTGATAGAGAATGTCTATCGGAGCAAGGGGCGTGAGGGTGGGATATTGGGTTTCTGTAGGGGAAACCAGAAAATGAAATAATATTAAAAATATAAATTAAAAATACAATTTTTAAAAAAAGAATGTCAATGGCGGGGGAGGAAATCATGGTTGCAGTTTCCCTTTCATGTCTAGAGGCAAGTACCTAACTGCAGGTGTCCCTGTCCTCTGTTCTTGCCATCTTCCTACTTTCTTTTCCATTCTTTTCAATAAACTACGCCTAAGGGTATAGACGTTACACTGAAGATATATCAGTTGTGATTGGAGATCCCATAACTACTTACTTATTCTCTACATTTTGACCAGTTTTGAGTTCCTGTCTACGAAAGAAACTAAAAGAAGCTGCATTGAGAAGGCTTAACCAAAAGCTTCTCAGCGTTTTGGTTAAGATCAAGTGGAGAAGGCTAACAGCTACGCAAATCTATGGGTTTAAGAATAAATATTTAGAACATGACAAGAAATTATATTTTGGTAAAATGGCACAATTAGATTCTCCTATAAGGTCTAGCCTCGGGCTAATAGCTGAATCAACAATGTCAGTTATGAATTTCTCCCCATTTAGTAGATCTAAGATCAATTAGACATCTGTTGGTTGCACCTACGAAAGAAGTACCACCATTGCAGCATTGAGGGATATCCCTGGAGTTCATCAAATTCTATTTTTTTTCCAATTCTGTTCTTTCTTTCTTTTTTTATTTGATTATTTTTATTTATTTACATTTCAAGTGTTATCCCCTTTTCCGGTTTCCTGCAGATTTCCTGTCCATAAACCCTCTATCCCGTGCTCCCTCCTCCTCCTTCTATGAGGGTGTTACCCCACACATCTATCCTCCCCTTCCTTACTTCCAGCCCTGACATTCCCCTACACTAGGGGATCCAGCCTTGGAAGGACCAAGGACTTCTCCTCCCATTGGTGCCCAACAAGGTCATCCTCTGCTACATATGCAGCTAGAGCCACGGGTCTGTCCATGTGTACTCTTTAGTCCCTGAGAGCTCTGGTTGGTTTGTGTCATTTTTCTTATGGGGTTGCAAACCCCTTCAGGTCCTTTAATCCTTTCTCTAACTTAGAGAGGCATTGGGGGGAGGGGGTTTCCAATTGTCAGTCCAATGGTTGGCTGTGAGGATCTGCCTCTGATTTTGTCGTGCTCTGGCAGAGCCTCTCAGGAGACAGCTACATCAGGCTCCTATCAGCCTTCACTTCTTGTCATCAGCAATATTATCTGGGTTTGGTGGCTGTATGTATATGGGCTGGCTGGTCAGGTAGGGCAGTCTCTGGATGGCCTTTCCCTCAGTCTCTGCTCCAAACTTTGTCTCCATATCTCCTCCTTTGAATACTTTTGTTCCCCCTTTTAAGAAGGACTGAAACATCTGCACTTTGGTCTTCCTTCTTCTTGAGCTTCATGTGGTCCGTGGATTGTATCTTGGGTACTCGGAGCTTTCAGGCTTATCAATGAATGCATACCATATGTGTGTTTTTGTGTTTGGGCTACCTCAGTCAGGACGATATTATCTAGTTCTACCTATTTGCCTATGAATTTCATGTAGCCATTGTTTTTAATAGCTGAGTAGTACTCCATTGTGTAAATGTATCAAATTTTCTGTATCCATTCCTCTGTTGTGAGACATCTGGGTTCTTTCTAGCTTCTGGCTATTGTAAATAAAGCTGCTATGAGCAGATTGGAGCATGTGTCCTTGTTGGATGTTGGAGCATCTTTTGGGTATATGTCCAGGAGTGGTATAGCTGGATCCTCAGGTAGTACTATGTCCAATTTTCTGAGGAACCTCCAGACTGATTTCCAGAGTAGTTGTACCAGCTTGCAATCCCACCAACAATGGAGGAGTGTTCCTCCTTCTCCACATTCTTACCAACCTCTGTTGTCACCTGAATTTTTGATCTTAGCCATTCTGACTGGTGTGAAGTGGGATCTCAGAGTTGTTTTGATTTGCATTTCTCTGATTACTAAGTTGTTTTGATTATTAAACATTTCTCTAGGTGCTTCTCAGCCATTCGATACTAGTCAGTTCAGAGTTCTTGTTTAGCTCTGTACCACATTTTTTATTGGATTTTTTTATTACATTTCAAATGTTTTCCCTTTCCTGGTTTCCCGGCCATAAGCCCCCTATCCTAATCAGTTCAATCTAACAAGATGAATTGTCCATAGATTCCTTAAGCATGTTTACCCCACCCCTAGCAAGATAAACAGAATGAGTGAAGCCAGAAAGTTGGCTCAGTGAGCAAAGCATTTGCTCTGCAAGCGCTCCGACCTGAATTCACTCTCCAGAATCACATAAAGGAGAGAGCTGACCTCCACATGACATGTGTAAATAAATAAAAATAATTTAGTTTTCTTCAGATAGAAAGGAATGTGAGAGAAAACTCTTGCAAAGCCGGCAAAATTGCAGGAAAGGCTAACATGCCGGAATTAAAAGAGCCAAAGCAAAACAGCTTAGAACTCAGTCACTGTTCATTGAAATATCTCTTACCAGTCTCCTCCAGATTCTCATACCAGAATGAGAAACTATATTTATTTTCTGTCTTTGTCACAGCCCTCAAAATTCCTAACTCAGCTACAGAGCATCTGACCAGGGTAGTTTATGTGTCATAACTACCCTTTAGCCAAGGAAATATAGAACACCAAGACAGATATGCAGGAGAAAATAGTCCCGGTACCCTCCCACCCCCCACCCGGCCAAATCAGGATATGGATACCAAAATAGGAGAAAGAGATGCTGAGTAGACAAATTTAATACAAGCCCACCAGAGTCCACCAAGAAGCCTTCATAAATAGTGCTATACATCTAGAAATTGTGAATAATCCACCCACAGATTCACTGACATTCACATCCTGTGCACTTCTAAATCAGATCTGTGATGGAGGTGGTGTCACTACCTAAAGAGACGAGAGGTTAGAGAAAGGAGGTATCTAGACTCACACGAGAACCCCCTTCTCTCTATTGCTTATTAGCGATGATAGTTCTGTCATGTTCCTTTCTTTCTTTGTGCCTTGTAAATCTAGGATGGTGACATTAGACCTGACCTGTTAAAAGGAAGTGGACCTCAAGCACCGGATCCATCTAGAGCCAGGCTGGCAGCCTAACATGCTCACCAGGCACAGTATCGCCTGGCTATCCAGCTCTGTGACATCTATAGGTAAGCTTTGCATCTTTGACTCTTCCTACACCATATCGATGGAACTTGAGGTGAGAACCATCTTCATTCCTCTCCACTTCATTGGTTTTCTCCTACCTGCAAAGCATAGTCCAGATTCCGTTTGGTTTTCAACATTAACATTCTGCACCATTGCTTAGCATGGCAACCCCTTGGAGCGTAGCTGATTTTTTTTTCCAAAATGCATAGAGCTAAGGTTAATAGAGTTGGCACTTTCAGAATATATCCGTCCTGAATGAAATAAAAGGGATTATTTAGAAGAGGACAACACAACGGGACACACCTTTATAGTAAAGACATAGCAACTAAAATTAATTTAACAAGGTCTCACATACACACACACACACACACACACACACACACACACACACACACACACACCAGTTTTCATTGATCCTAAGTTTCCTCTCAGAATCACATTTTCCCCTCGTTTAGGGAAGTCTTTCTAAAAGAGTACAGAAGAAGGAAACTTCTTTCATTTGAAAAGGACAGGCAGCACCTGTCTCTTTTGAACATTCAGAGATAAATTGCCTTGTCCTTTGTCGCTTCTTTCTTCTTTGTTTTTCTCTGCAGAATTGATTGACAGCAGTAACGGTATAAAAATAAAATGCTTATTTCTCCTCACCGAGTCTCTGCGCTTTTTAAATTATCTTGGATAGTACTCATTCGTATGGGTCCTATCTGTGTAACCAGATGTCTTGAAATTGCCAAAGTGTAGCCTTTTCTACCATATATATATGTATATACATATATATAGTCTTTTTGTGGCCCTAACAGTGTTTTTTAACTTATTCAAAACTTAAAATAGATGAGAGCATTCTGAAATAGATTTTCCCCTTTTTCTTCCACTGAATTACTGAACTATATTTGAAGTACATTTTAAGCTAAGAAATCATTACGTTTCTGTTCTCTTTCGCTTGTTTGGCAGTTTTGCCTCTGTTAGATCCTTTGACCTATTATTCAAAACAACCACATTCTCTTTTATTCTAATTGGTTCTTCAGCTTCATCTTTTAATATGTAACTTTACTTCTAATGCTTTCTTACGTTGATTTAGAACTATTTACGCATTATATAATTGTGGGCTGGTAAACCTGTATGTTATAAGCAGGAATTTTTTTTTCAGTCCTTTAATTTTTTTTTAATTATGGCTTCAGTACTGTGTAAGGATGGAGTAATCTAGAAATCTCAAGGTACAAGAAAATAGCTGCATGCCATGAGGGGAAAAAAATGAAGAGATAATAACACTTGAGGTTTCAGCACCAGACAGGCCAGTGTCTCACTTGGTTTCAGCACTCCCCTGCTACAGAGCCTTCTTAACAGAAGTCTGTAATTTAAAGTGTGCAAAGGTGATGAGGAAATGCAAATCCCGGGTCTCTGATATGGAAACAATGAATTTATCACATTCACACACGTCCAAAATACTCCGCAATATTCACACATAATAGCTAAACAGGAGCTTAAAATAAAGATGACAAATGTTGTCGCCAAAACTGTTTAGAATTTCTCACAACTGTATATGGATTATAAAACTGGATCAAGAAGCAAAAATACCCCCTTTCCATTATTTGATTCATCAAAAGAATAATGCACAGAGAAGAAATAGATACTTTAATTCCATTCCTATTTTAATCTGAGATATCCAGGATAAGAATTTTAGGGTGTGTGTCAATAAGTAAACCTGGGGTGTAAGTATTTGGGGGTGGGTAACATCCCGTCCCTTTACACCACCTTCACTAGACCTTTGAATTTCTGAGTTACTATGCACCTGCCACTGTGCTTTTCAACAGTAATTCCCTTCTGTACAGTACATTGGATTTCTGGGGTTTCCACAGTAAATCAAAATAAGCCAGTATCTTCAAATAACAGAAATTCATTTTCTCTAAATTCTGAAACTAGAAACATGGCATCAGTTGGCCTTTGCTTCCTCTGAAGCTCTAGAGAAAAAAGCCCTCATCCCTTGCTAAGTTTCTGTGGTTGCCAAAGATCCTTAACATCCAATGGCTGCAGCTTCAGCAACTTGCCTCTGCTCCAGTCATACTTGGAGGCTCTCCCCTCTGATGTTTTTCTTCAATGTCATCTGTTTTTATAAAGGCACTAGTCATTGAGTTAGGGCTTACTCTAATCCAATATGACCTCATCTTAATTTACTACATCTAAGCCTATTTCCAAATATGGCCACATGGGAAGCAAGATGAAGGACAGCACCTGAAGCAAGTATGTATTATCTCATGGAAAGGGGACCCAAATGAAACACGTGATTTTTCTTAGAGTTTTGTTTATACTTGGCTATAGTTCTTGTCTGTGAAAAACTAGTCAACTGTTCAGATTTCAAGAATGGGTTTTAAGACAGAAAAAAACTAATATATTTAAATGTAAAGCTCTGAAGAATGAAACCTTTTGTGCGTAGATTTGATTCTGTAGTTGAAGAGAAGAGCCATGAGAAAACTATAACTCTGACTATGACATGGTCCCAGGCAACAGTCGAGACTACTGACATAAGCATGGCATGTGGTGATAACATGGGCCAGAGACATCTACACAGACATTACTGTCTGTGACAGCAGGGCCAGGCCACCACTATGGCTTCAGGTAACAGTGCAGGACACTCACTCACATCAGACTGTCTCTCACCACCCCACATCTCCAGTTCTACCTCTCTTCATAGTGCACAAACCATTCAGCGTCTCTTTCTTGCCCATCTCTCCATCACATATGTACATGGTAGTTGAAATCAGAGCTGATTCTACAGAGAGAGGGCCTCTGGGTCCCTGAAATGTTTTAATGATGTCAGAAATGTACCTGGAGAAGAGACAACATCTTTAACAAAGGGTACTAGAAAATCTAGATTTTGGCATGCAGAAAAATGAAAGGAGAGCCCTAACTCTTACTACCATGCACAAAACCAAATTCCAAATAGATCAAGATTTACAAATAAAAATAAGAACATTCTGGATCAGGCTTTGGTAGCATGGGAAATAAAACAATCAATAAATAAATAGGATCTCATGAAGCTAACAAGCTTTTGCACAGTAAAAGGATACTGTGAAGTCAATGAATAAATGGGCAGCTCAGAAATGGAAGAAAAACTTCCTCCAGGTATTCATCCAACAGTGAATTATTATCTAGACGACATGAAGAAACTTTTAAAGATGGAACATTAAAATAATAGAACGTTTAGTTTAAAATGGGCTTTTGGACTAAGCATAAAATTCTCAAAATAAGAAACATAAACATCTAGGAAACACCTCAAAAGTGCTCAGCATCCTTTGAAATCTGGGAAATGCATAATAGAAGTATGTAGATTCGATCCCACTCACCCCCCCCCCATCAGAATGGCTATAATCAGGACTCCAGATGGGACAACGACTACTGGTTTAGACATGACAAAGGAGAACTCATATACGCTGTTGGTAGGAGTGTAAAGTAGGGCAACCACTTTGGAAATCAGTGTAACAGTTTCTGACAACACTAGAAATAGACTTTCTGTGACTCGGCTACACCAACACTGGGCATATACAGAATGGACTTTGTATATCATTACAGGGACACTTATACCTCTATCTTCATTGCCATTCTATTCACAGCATCTAGGAAATGGAATCAAATGAGACATTTATCAATGGATGAGCAGACCAGAAAATTATAATGCATATATACCTTAAAAGGAGAATGAAATCATGAAGTTTGCAGAAAACATGGATGAAACTGGGGGAAAAAATGTAGACTGAGGGCATCCAGGCCCCGAATGAAATGTACTCCATGTTCTCTCTCATGTACATATTCTAGCTTCAGTCTTTTGCTCTGTTTTTAACTTGGTGCAAAAATGGGAGCCAGGAAACTAGAAATGGGCCATTAGCATAGGGTAGGTCTTAAGAAAGAGGGCATCCTTCTAGGTCAGATGAAGGTACCTAAGTGGAGTATTGGGAGTCGAAAGGATGTGGGATGAGGGGAAACCTCGAGGGAAGCCCCTAACCCAGAAGAAGGGTATACAAAAAAGCCCTTTAGAAGCCTGGCATCTCACACCCCAATATAAATATGTAATGGGGAAGGCACTACAATACATACAATATGTAAGAAGAGGGGAAATACTATGGGCTAAAGAATTTAAAGGGATAGGATCTGGGGAAGAATAAGGAGAGGTAGACAGTGGATGAACTAACTCAAACTAAGTATGTAGGAAAAGCCTTGTAGAAACCCACTTATGAGTAACCTAATTTCTAAATAAAGCTTAAAAAGGGCATTGGAACAGGTGTCCGGCATGAGTGAACAATGCCACCTACTACCAGCAGTCACTGATGATAAAAAGAACATTGCAGTGCATGGTAAGCAGTGTATCCATATAAGTTACTGGTCAGGGAGGAAGGCTCCAGAGGGCTCCAGACAGCTGTTCCCATTGGTATGGCTTACACAATGAGATTCTATTGCTAAAAAATAACACTTTGGTTATTAATCACAGAGAAATCGATCTCAAACTAGTTTTCATAGTATCATAAAGTGCTGTACATGTTGTGGGTCACGAGGTTCAGAGAAGGGCCTTTCGGTGTCTTACCCAGCACCAGTCCCTGAATGCAACAATATGTGTTCACAGGTACAACAAGGCACAACTGCTACAGGGTAATTAGCCACACCGTGTTTAGATTTGATTCCTGCTCTGTAGGAGATAATGACCTGCCTGATACAATAAACCTGGCCAAAAGCCCATGGCTTAGGAGATCATGTGTCCTATGACAGAAGCTAGTATTGTTATTTTGCTAAATAACCAGGCTCTCAAATTTCCTTCTAAATTGTTATTTTTTATGTTTATGCCAATATATATGAGCTGCTCTCAACCTCTGTCAGAGAGCCTCCTTTTATCACTGAGCTATAGTCAAAGGAAAGATGCATAACTGGTCAAATGCTAAGAATACAAGGCCTAGTGTTGGGGCTGTACATAGTGGCCCTTAATCCCCGCAATCAGGAGAAGCAAGTGGATCTCTGTGAGTTCAAGACCAGCCTAGTATACAGGTAAACCAGGACAGGACGGGATTGCATAGAGATACTCTGTCTTTAAAAAAAAAAAAATACAGACAGACCAGAGACAAACACCTGGTACCAGTTATTTTCCTATAAAGAGTCCTCATTTCCTAATAATCCATTCAACTATGAACTTATCAAATGATTAATCTACTAATAAGTGAGCACCTGATTATTCAATCACCTAAAAAAACAGCACCATCTAGGAAACCAGCCTTCAACCCTTGAGTGTTTAGCAGGGGGAAGGGCACATTTTTATATCTCAGCCTTAACAATGTATCTCAAACTTTTATAGAAATTTTCTAAAGTCATTCTGAATACCACTCTTATCCTTACGATAAAATAAGCTCTCAAAAACACTAGATAAAGATTAACAATTAAAAAATAAAATACAATTAAGTGGGCAATCTAAGTATCGAGTCACCGAGCAGACTTCAATGTTTTAAAGTGGCTGCAGGCTCCGTTCCAAATATTGCAATGCCTTGGGTTATGTTTTCTAACATCAAGTGTCATAAATAAAGCAGGTAATTTCTATTTAGCACAATATCAGTAGGGAAAATGGATTTTACTGACATTTATCAAGAAAAACTATAAATTTGCTTCTACTCTGGTTCCCTGTGGAATTTTAACTGATTTCATGTCTGTGAAATACTTTGAGAAAAGGCATATCTGGAATATAACTGCTTTGAAGTGTAATTTAGAAATCGTTTTCCCTATTAATCCATTCTTTGAAAAGCACTTATCCAGATGTTGCTAATATACAATAAAGCAAAGAAAAATCTAAGGAATAATTATGCGATAACTAAACTTAGGGAAAATCTAGTCAACTCGCGTAAACCCTTACTAGGAGAATGAATTAGTAGTTAAGAGTACTTGCTGCCCTGCCAAAAGACCTGAATTCCGTTTCCAGCACTCACATCAGGTGGCTCGCCACTCCCTGTATCTCCATCTCTATGGGACCTGACACCTTTTGCTGGCCTCCAAGGGCACCTGCATATACACACAATATACATACATTCATACAAATACACATATACATAAACATAAAAAATAAACCTTTAAAAATACATACCCTGATGACATCAATGAATTCATCTTTCCATTGTATGGTTGCAAGACACAGTGATTGATGCTAAATCTTTGTGATCAGTTACGGTGGTTTATTGTAATTGACAGTTTGGTAAGAGCTGGAAACAGCTAGGAGACTCACCTCTCTGGGTGTCGTTGAGGGAGTTCTCCAGAGAGGTAGCTGAGGAAGAAAGACCTACTCAGAAAATGATTGGTGCATCCCACAGGGTGGGTCCTGGATGGAGTGAAAGAGGAAAACAAGCTGTTCAGGTTGACTGATGCAAGGTGGTCCATCTTAACTATGGGCAGGACCATTCCCTGGGCATGGAGATTGAACTGAATACAATGGGGTGAGCTGATGGCTAGCAATAACCAGTGCCCGCTTCCTGAGTGGGGTGCAGTGTTATCAGTTGCTTAACATACCTGGTGTCTGCCTTCTCCAACTGTAGAAGCCTCTCTCCCCTCAAACAGTGAGACAAAATAAACATTCGTTCTTCCTTTAGATTGCTTCTTATCAGATTTTTAGCAACGACACAAAGGGACTAATCCAATCCCTGATGGGTCACATTCATTGTAAAAATTCTAACCTGCTACAGTTGAAGCAGAAACTGCATGTGAGTTCACTGGGCATACCGTCTCTCTGATACATGTCTGCAGGTGTTTGGGGATGGTAAGATACTCCTGGAGATACAAATTTTTATTTTTCAAAGCAAAATCAGTGTGAGTACTTAGATCATGAATACCCTTAACAGATAGTAAAGAAATTTCTATTAGGCATTCAGACAAATGCTGCTGAATGTGAATTAGAGAGATGATGTAAAAATGAGATTAAAAGGCTACTGGGAAAACTGTGACAATGCATGGATTCTGTGCTTATTTGGTTTTTATTAATATGACATCACCGGATAACAAGGGTTCTTGTCTGGCTGAATTTTGTAGCTGGAGGAAAAACATTCAGAAGAGATGGATTTTCTTTGATTCTACCTCTCCATAATCCTCAGAGCTCCTTAGGGAGCAATGTCAATTATGCCATCGTCAATGCAAATGGCATTTTAAAGAGTTAGCGTGACACACAGAATGCTAATGATTCTCAGAAGTGTCAGTGCACGCTGCAGAATCTCTCCTGAACTCTGCAGCCCCTTGTGTGTCTTTATTCATTCAAATCTAATCCTATGAACTGAGGGTATGGGCCACTGGTTTGCTCTCTGCCTGAGTCACTCAAACTCACCCATTAAAAACAATCCATTTTCCAAAATCAGACAGTGTGGAATACCGTTTTGGCAGCCAAAAGACACACTCCTATATTCAGTGCATAGTAATGAGAAGGCTGACGGCTTTCTTGCTTGATAGGTTCTTCTTATTAAGATAAAATATGTTCCAGTACTATCTCAGAAACATGTAAATTGAGTAGTTTATGGAAAATATGAGAGCTTAGACTTTCAAATTCAGGAAACAAAATGTGAACAGGAACTTTGTAGCAAAGCACCTACCACCCATAGCATATCTCCTAGGACTGTTCTCTAATGTTGCAGAATTATAAAGACATATTTTATAATGCTATTATCAGGAAATTTTAGAGTCCTTTACAGTTTGTGCAATGAACGTTTAATACATGGAGATGATTAAAGCCTACAAGTAAACGGATTACACTGATTAGGTGTCTATCTTGTAGGGTGAACTATTCTTTTAATTTTTTTTTTACACTCTAGATTTTATTCCCCTCCCAGTCCACCCCCCAACTGTTCTATATCTCATGCCTCCTCCCTGTACTCTCCGAGTCTCCACAAAGATGGTCCAACCCCACCCACCCCACCAGACCTCTAAACTTCCTGGGGCCTCCATTCTCTTGAGGGTTAGATGAATCTTCTCTGACTGAAGCCAGACCCGGGAGTCCTCTGCTGTATATGTGTTGGAGACCTCAACTCATATGCCTGGTTGGTGATCCAGTGTCTAAGAGATCTCAGGGGTCCAGGTTAATTGAGACTGCTGGTCCTCCTACAGGGTTGCCCTACAATGAGGAGAGGGAACTTATTGAACCTACCTCCAATAGAAAAATGGGGCATCAAGTAAGAGATGGGGTTGCTATCCCACAGTCAAAGCTCTAACCCATAATTCTTCCTGTCTGAAAGAATTGCAAGGATAGAAAGAGAGAAGAGCTTGAGGAAAAGAAGGTCCAGCAACAGGCCCGAAGTGGGATCCAGCTCAAGGGGGGAACCCAAGACCCAACACCATTACTGAGGCTATGGGGCACTCACCAAAAGGGACCTACGAAGACTGCTCTCCAAAAGACCCAACAAGCAGCTGAAAGAGTCAGATGCAGATATTTGCACCCAAGCAATAAACAGAAGCTGCTGACCCCTCTGTTGAGTTAGGGAAAACAGGAGGAAGCTGAGGAGGAGGGCAGCCCTATAGGAGGACCAGCAGTCTCAATTAACCTGGACCCCTGAGATCTCTCAGACACTGGGCTTGAATCAGTGAAATAGAAACAAAGAACTAGACAAAGAATCAACAAAACCAAAAGCTGGTTCTTTGAGAGAATCAACAAGATAGATAAACCCTTAGCCAAACTAACTAAAGGGTCCAGAGGCAGTGTCCAAATTAACAAAATCAGAAATGAAAAGGAAGACCTAACAAGAGAAACTGAGGTAATTAAAAAAATCATCAGATTCTAGTACAAAAACCTATACTCAACAAAACTGAAGATCTAAATGAAATGGATGGTTTTCTAGACAAATACCACATACCAAAGTTAAATCAAGAGCAGGTAAACTATCTAAACAGGTCCATAACCTGTAAGAAAATAAAAGAAGTCATTTAAAACCTCCCAAACAAAAAGCCCAGGGCCAGACAGATTTACTGCAGAATTCTATCAGACTTTCAAAGAAGACTTAACACCAATATTCCTCAAACTATTCCATAAAATAGAAACAGAAGGAACACTACCTAATACATTTTATAAAAATACAATTACTCTGATACCTGAACCACACAAGGACCCAGCCAAAAAAGAAAACTTCATACCAACATCACTTATGAATATCGATACAATAATACCTAATAAAATTCTTGCAAACCGAATCCAAGAACACATCAAAACCATCATTCACCATGATTAAGTAGACTTCATCCCACAGATGCAAGGTTGATTCAATATACAAAAATCCATTAACGTAATCTACTATATAAACAAACTCAAAGATTAAAAAAATCACATGATCATCCCCATAGATGCAGAAAAAGCATTTAACAAAATACGACACCCCCCCCCACTTCATATTAAAAGTATTGGAGAGATCAGGAATTCAAGGCACATACATAAACATAATAAAAGCAATTTACTGCAAACCAACAGCCAACATCAAATTAAATGGAGAGATACTTGAAGCAATCCCACTAAAATCAGGGACAAGCCATGGATGCCCACTGTCCCATATCTGTTCAATACAGTACTTGAAGTGCTGGATAGAAAAATAAGACAACAAAAAGCTATCAATTGGATACAAATTGACAAATAAGAAATAAAGGTATCACTATTTTCAAATGATACTATAGTATACCTAAATGACCCAAAAAATTCTTTATAGAAATGATAAACAGGCTGCAAAAGAAATTAGGGAAACAAATTCCTTCACAATAACCACAAATAATATAAAATATCTTCGGGTAATTCTAACCAAACAAGTGAAAGATCCGTATGACAAAATTTAAGTCTCTCAAGAAAAAAATCAAACAAGACCTCAGAAAAATGAAGAGATCTCCCATGATCATGGATTGGCCTAATTTACATAGGAAAAGTGGCCATCCTGCCAAAGGCCATCTACAGATTCAGTGCAATCCCCATGAAAATCCCAGCACAATTCTACGAAGACATGGAAAGAACAATTCTCCAGTTCATCTGGAAAGGCACAAAACCCAGAATCACAAAAATTATTCATAACAATAAAAGAACAGCTAGAGAATCACTATTCCTAACCTCAAGCTCACAGAGCAATGGTGATAAAAACTGAATGATAGTGGTACAGAGACAGACAGGTTGATCAGTGGAATAGAATTAAAGGCCAAAAATAAAACCATATACTTACACACACTTGATTTTGACAAAGAAGCCAAAAATATTCAATGGAAAAGAGAAAGCATCTTCAATAAATGGTGCTGGTTTAACTGGCTGTCTGAATGTAGAAAGATGAAAATAGACCCATATTTGTCACCATGCACAAAGCTCAAGTCCAAGTGGATCAAGAACCTCAACATAGGAGTTGAGGATTTAGCTCAGTGGTAGAGCGCTTGCCTAGCAAGTGCAAGGCCCTGGGTTCGGTCCTCAGCTCCAAAAAAAAAAAAAAAAGAACCTCAACATAAAACCATACACTGAATTTAATAGAAGAGAAAGTTAAAAAGAGCCTTGAACTCATTGGCACGGGGCGGGGGGGGGGGTGATATTTCCCAAAAAAACACTCCAAAGGCTCGTGCTGTAAGGTAAAGAATTGATGAATGAGACCTTTTGAAACTGGAAAACTTCTATAAGGCAAAGGACATAGTCAGTAAGACAAATAGGCAACCAATAGACTGGGGGAAAAAATCCTCACTAACCCCACATCCAATTGAGGATTAATATCCAAAATATACAAAGAACTTAGGGAGCTAACCACTAAAAAAACAAACAACCCAATCAAAAAAATGTGATATAGATCTAAACTAAGAATTCACAGCAGAGGAACCTCGAATGACTGAGAAGCACTTAAAGAAATGTTCAACGTCCTTAGTGATCAGAGAAATGCAAATCAAAATGACCCTGAGATTCTGCCTTAGACCAGTCAGAATGGCTATGATCAAAACCTCAGGTGACAGCACATGCTGCTGAGGATGTGGAGAAAGAGGAACACTCCTCCATTGCTGGTGGGATTGCCAACTGGTACAACCACTCTGGAAATCAATATGGAGGTTCTTCTGAAAAATGGAAATAGACCTACCTGAAGACCCAGCAATACCACTCTTGAAATATACCAAAAAACATGCCTCACCATGACACGGGAGCACATCTACCACTATATTCATAACGGTCTTGTTTGTGATAGCCAGAAGCTGGAAACAATCCAGATGTTCCGTGACAGAAGAATGGATTCAGAAAATGTGGTTCATTTACATAATGGAGTATTTATTACTCAGCTATTAAGAACAAGGACATCCTGAGTTTTGTAGGCAAATGGACAGAACTAGAAAATATCCTGAGTGTGGTAACTCAGACCCAAAAGGACATGCAAGGTTTGCAAAGTTTGTTCTCACTAATAAGTGGATATTCGCAAAAAAAAAAAAAGTACAGAATACTCAAAAAATACCCAAGATACAGTCCATCATAGAACTCCACAAGATCAACAAGCTGAAGGGCCCTTAGCCCCACTGGGGAAGAAAGCAACCACAAGGGGGCGAGGAAAGGAGGGACCTAAAGAGAAAAGAGAGGAAAAGGACTGAAATCCTGACGGCCAGCAAAAGTATGGAATCAGGCATCCTCAGGAGGAAGGAGGTTGGGAGGACCCTCCAGAATGTACTAGAGACCTGGGAGGTAAGAGACTCTCGGGATTCAAAAGGAGGGACCCTAGATGAAATGCCCTACAGTGGGGAGAGGTAACCTGTAGAGTCCTCCTGTAGCAGAAAGATAGGGCATCAAGTGAGGGATGGTGTTGCCATCCCACACTCAAAAATTCTGACCTGTAATTGTTCCTGTCTCAAAGAACTGCAGAGATGGAAATGGAGAAGAGCCTGAGGAAAGGAAGGTCCAGCTAGAGGCCCAAAGTGGGATCCAGCTCAAGGGAGGATCCAAAGCCTGACACTTTTACTGAGGCTATGGAGAGCTCACAGAAAGGGACCTATCATGACTGCCCTCCAAAAGACCCAACAAGCAGCTGAAAGAGTCAGATGCAGCTATTTGCACCCAACCAATTGGCAGAAGCTACTGAGGTTCAATTAGGAAAATGCTAAAAGAAGCTGAAGAGGAGAATGACCCTGTAGGAGAACCAGGAATCTCAATTAACCTGAACCCCCAAGATCTTTCAGACACTGGATCACCAACCAGGCAGCATACACCAGGTTATATGAGGCCCCTAACACATATACAACAGAGGACTGCCAGCTCTGGGTTCAGTCAAAGAAGATGCACCTAACCCTCAAGAGACAAGAGGCCCAGGGAGTTTAGAGGTCCCGTGGGGTGAAGGTGGAGGATGGGGTGGGGGTGGAGGGTGGGGTGGGGATGGAGGGTGGGGAGTGAGGACATCTTTGTTGAGACTTGGGAGTGGGGAGCAGTTATGGGATGTGGAACAGTCAGTGGGTAGACCAGGAGGGGAACACAATTTCATCTGCCCCAGCATGACAGTAGCCAACAAGACTATAGAGGAAGCAAGGTAGGCTTGGTCTAACGAAGAGAGCAAAAGGCATAGGATTAAGGGTGAAAGTCAAGTGTGAGAAAGGAAGTATCCATCAGGAATTGCCTCA
The DNA here is from genome assembly GCF_021556685.1 of Rattus norvegicus. NCBI lineage: Eukaryota > Metazoa > Chordata > Mammalia > Rodentia > Muridae > Rattus > Rattus norvegicus. The sequence goes on along the minus strand of NC_141543.1, from coordinate 31,286,282 downwards.
CTGAGAGGACCAAGTGAGCCACAGAAACACTCCAATGCTCCTGTCTAATGACTACTGGCCCACTTTTGAAGGGTCTCCAAGATAATTAATAAATAAATAAATTCTAAAAAATTCTTAAACTTAATAAATAGAGTTTGATTTTAAAAATATAGTAAATTTTCAAATACATTATGGTTACTATTCTGGAAAGATTAGATGATCCATACCGGAGATGGAGTAAAAGCAGGGTAGGACATGTTTTTAAGAGGACAGAGAAGGAACTAAGACAAGGGAGGAAAGAGGAGACTAAAGGAAAGGAATTAGGTAAGAATGAATCACAGAAGAATCTGCATTGGTGTACTTGTATGTACATATACGTTTCTCTCGTTCTGTGTGTAGATGTGAACATTCGTGTGTGCTATATACATGGTATAAGTTAGTGGGATGATGGTAAGGAAGTTTCCTAGAAATGGAGCAAAACAGTATCAGAGGATATTCCCGGTTATGTTCTTTGCTTTTTTGTTTTTTGTTTTTTGGGTGGCCTTTTTTTTTTTTTTTTGGATTTGTTAATTTGGGTGGTTTTATTTGTTTGTTTGTTTGTTTTCCTCCATCTTTATTAACTTGGGCATTTCTTATTTACATTTCAATTGTTATTCCCTTTCCCGGTTTCCAGGCAAACGTCTCATTAACCCTCCCCCTCCCCTTCTATATGCGAGTTCCCCTCTCCATCCTCCCCCCATTACCACCCTCCCCCCAACAATCACGTTCACTGGGGGTTCAGTCTTGGCAGGACCAAGGGCTTCCCCTTCCACTGGTGATCTTACTAGGATATTCATTATTACCTATGAGGTCAGAGTCCAGGGTCAGTCCATGTATAGTCTTTAGGTAGTGGTTAGTCCCTGGAAGCTCTGGTTGGTTGGCATTGTTGTTCATATGGGGTCTCGAGCCCCTTCAAGCTCTTTCAGTCCTTTCTAAGATTCCTTCAATGGGGGTCCCATTCTCAGTTCAGTGGTTTGCTGCTGGCATTTGCCTATGTTTTGGTTCTTGTTTCTTTTTGAGATGGAATCTTGCTATGTAGCACAGACTGGCCTACAAGTCATCATTCTCAAACCTCAGTCTTCCAAGTAAGTGCTGTCTATGACAGGCATAAATTAATTTTATATCTATTTGATTTCTTATGATCTATTAGAGTGATCAGCTTGGAGCTGAACCTCACAGGATTTTTTTTTCCCTCTTGATCTTTCAGTTTCCTAACTCTCTCTAAGACTCAATGTTCTACCACCAAGGCTATCTATACTGCAGAAAAGTTCCAGTTTGGTTTTTGCTATTTTGGTTTAAAGTCAATTTATCATTATAAACACTATTAAGTATCTCAGTTCCCTGCCTTTTACTTCAAGAGAGGGTAAAAAACAACTCTAATGAAAGAGAGGGAAGATGCTTGTGTTTCGTTTTTCCTACCAATCTTGCACTTACGAGAGCAATCCACAGGAGAGGTGGCTGCATTTTATATTCTTACCACTCAGAATTGCTCCGAATGTAGAAGCAGATGTCCAACTCAGTCTCCATGTGGGTCCCCCCAACAACTGAATCAGAGGCTGTCCCTAAAGCTGTTGCTTGACTGTGGAATCCATTCCTCAACAAGACTGTCCTGTCTGACCTTAGAAGTAGAGGATGCGCCCTAACCCTGCAGAGACTTGATGTACCACAATGGGAGGATATGGGGCCGGGAAAATGGCGAGGACATCTCAGAGGTGAAGGGAAGGGGGTTATAAAAGGAGGGACTTTGTGAGGGGGGTACCGGAGGTCACAGCAATTGGGATGGAAAGAGAGAGCAAATATGAGAAGGGATGTGTGATCTCTGAAAATGCTATATTGCCACCAGGAGAAATAGGAAACGTCTCAGCAGTATAAACGAAGATGTTGACGAGCACTGATTTTGTTTTCAAACATTTTTGGAAAACCTCAAGGAAGGCATCTGCAGTCAAGTCCGTTTCCCCAGTTCAAACCTGTACCATTCTCTGTAGTCACTCTCTATACATGCATACCTTAGACACAAGAATTTCCACCACTTCCGGTCTACCCTTGTAAAACATCTCCCCGTGTTTTACGGCAAGCTTTCTTATTTTCCTTTTCGCAGCAAGCAGATGGTTTAACAGGCTGAGTTCTTTTTTACTTACTGTTCTTAGTTTTAGCAAAGTAATACATACGCACAGCTTGAAAGAACTAAGCCATTTGGTTGTGTAGTAACCAACCATCGGAATTTACAGACTCCTCCTGTTCAGGGTACGAGTCTTCCTGGCAATGTTCTGAAAGCATTTCACAGAGAAAGAACTAAGGAACCCTTCCAATAAAGTTGCAATAGTCAAGCATCTCGAAGCCATCCCTTTGTTCATAGCTTTCCCATTGGATGACCTTACCATTTTCTTCAGACTCACCCCTCAAGAGGAAAAGGAAATAAATTTTGCTTCCTGCTATTGTTTACTTGGGTTTCTTTCTTTTTTAAAATCTTTCTATTTTTCTTTCTTTCTTTCTTTCTTTTCTTTTCTTTTCTTTGGGGGGTGGGGGGGTAGGTATCATGGAGTAGTAGTCCCTAAATGCTTTACCCAGGGTGGGTCCACACATCTAGGCTTAAGCTGTCCCCTTAGACCCACCATCTCGGTAGCTAAACAGGAACAAGCCACCATGCCTAGCTTTCAATTTTAATTTAGAAACTTTATTTTTCAACTCGTTGGGGAAACGGTATCTCTCTAATCCATATACACTGTGTTTCTTTGAAAGTATTCTTTCCAAATAGTACGTTGTCTTACGATATATGTACAAAACAATATTCTTTTTTTTCTCTCCATCTTTATTAACTTGGGTATTTCTTATTTACATTTCAATTGTTATTCCCTTTCCTGGTTTCCGGGCCAACATCCCCCCAATCCCTCCTCCTCCCCTTCTATATGGGTGTTCCCCTCCCCATCCTCCCCCCATTACCACCCTCCCCCCAACAATCCTGTTCACTGGGGGCTCAGTCTTGGCAGTGGAAGGCTTCCCCTTCCACTGGTGCTCTTACTAGGATATTCACAATACAATATTCTTGAGGCACTAAGAATGAGCTTGCTTTTTTGACACAGGGGAATATTTCTAGTGCTAAAACATCAATAATTAAAGATAGAATCAAATATATTATCATAATTTTAAAAGGTATGATAGTGAATGTTGAATGTGTATACCGTGTTCCAGGAAAAATCAATAGAGACCCGGAAACTATAAACATTATGACAAGTCTTTGGAAATTAAAAAGATTTTTCAAAGTAGAAAAGAATTCATACCAGCCATATCAATTACTGAATGAACAAAAACTCAGCTGGACCTAGTGTTAATACTAAATGTTATTTTGAAGAGAGAATACAAACAAGACCCAATAATTGGGTACCCAAATCACCTCCCCTCTGCAAAGGCAGCATCAAGCTGTGCTTGGGCGCAGTCTACAAAGCATCGCTTAGAACATCCTACTTAAGGAAGTACTCCAGTCAGCTGGAGGGTGAACCAAGATTAGAACTAAGTTGAGGAAGATACCACATAAAATGAGTTCTTATACATAGTTGACAACAAGCACTAGCAATCCAGCTCACTTACCTGTTATCAACTGCAATTGAGGGTAAAATTTAAATTTACAGCATCTCCCTCCAATGGTCTTCTGTTCGTATCATTTTCTTCATCACACAAAGCAAATTTATTCACCTCTCATACTGCAGAGCGGACTGGGAGGAATAGAGGGAGGGGAAACAGTGGCCAGGGTATATAATGTGTGAGAGAAGAATAAATAATTTAAAAAAAAGAAAAAAGAAAGGCAGGTCAAAAATAAAACGCAGATCAAAAAACCGTCTGTCCCCACATTTACAGCAAACAAAATATTAAGTTCTCCAAAAACTTGTCCACCCTGAAAAGAAAATAGAAGTCACCATTGTAATACCAAAACTGCTCTAACATAGATAACAGACACACTTAGAAATATAATGAAAAGTAACAGATCATTTTCCAGAGGAGAAACTGCAAGGTCCAGGAAAAAAGTCTGTCATAACTGTGACAAAGTGACACACAGGGAAAATCAGGAGAGACAGGGACAGAGAAAAGAGTGTATCTTTATAACAAACGAGTGCCTATACTGTATTGATTATCATATATTCTTTTAATTATCAGGAAACTGTTCACTGTTCTTGTTTTACTGAAAAGGAAGGAGATTCAGGCAAGTTAGAGCACTGAGCTCCACCAATAACTGTCAAGATTGACCCTGATTCTTCCCAATCTGTACTGGTCCTTTACAAGGACATGCTGGTAAAAAGACAAACACAGTAGATCATGTGTGAAGACTGGTCCTCCTGATGAAAATGGGGTATACTTCTTTCCAGAAATCTCTGAATGTAAATATTATGGTAAGAACCTAAATTTTTGTGAATCCCAAGATTGAAGTTAATGTCTCGTTAATTCCTCCCTTCTCCCTATCCATAAACCTGGCAAAATTGCCAAGGACCCAGGAAAGACTATTATTCCCTTCATATATTCCTTTCTTGTCCTCGTGGGAGTCCCAGAGGTTCTGTTTCTCTCACAAGGGAGCATTGATTTCATTGGTATTCACTCGAAATAGGTAAGGTCACACTTCAGAAGATTGGAAACGCATTGTTTAAAGAGCACGGTTTGTATCTTGCTTCAGAGAGAAGATCTTTAAAGATGTCCTGGCTTAGCTGAATTTTCTTTCCCCCTCCTGCTTCCAAGGAACACCCTCAAGGGAGAAAGTCAATTTCAAATCTTCACACTGCAGAGGCTCTGGGCAGTCTGCTACAGAATGCAGATCAGCCTGTCTTCTCTTGTGAGATAAACAGCTCCTGTGAACAGTTTTGAAAGAAAAGTTTTAAGCCATCCTAGTTGCAAAGGTGTAAGATTTGGGGGAGGGGTTTTTTTTAATCCATTGTGTTCTAAATTCTTTTATACTTATCTGGCTATAGATCCCACCAACAAACAATGCACCAATCAAAAGCCAATAGACTCCAATTTGAAGGCCAACCACTTGAGCCACCATTTTTATTTTCACACATAAAAGGCCCCCCCCAAACTTTGCATTTGATTCAGAAAAACTTCCAATTAGGCTTTTTATTAAGTTATTTTACTTATTTACATTCCAAATGCTGCCCCCTTCCCGATCCCTTCTCCCAGAGTTCCTCACCCCATCCAATTAGTCTTATAGTTGTTCTTACATTCTTTCTTTAATTTCAGCCCTTCTTTTTCTCAGTAAAAACATATCCATGGCAACAGAGCTGCTTGAACATTTTTTGCTTGTAACCCCTTTTCATTGGAGAAATTTTCATGAAAATCCAGGTATATAGGTCTATAAAATACATACACAAATCTAATATTTACTGGCAATAAGTGATGGGGAGATATGTTTTTAAAACAATTCTTGTCATGCAACAATTACGTTTATGTATTTCATGTATTTATGAATATATTCCATATACTTTTGAAAGATTAAAGCAAATGTGCGTGTTGATAAGTGGGTATGCTGCTTACTGTTCTATTACTACCTAACTCCCGGGTGAATCTTTGATGCCGCAGAGTGCACTGCACCCTCACAGCTCTTCAGAATGGACCAGAAGTCACTCTTGGTAGTCATCAGCGCTGAGAAGGCTGCTTTGCACATGGTAGCGCACAGTGGCAGAAGGATGCTCAGAGCCAGCTCATAAACTGACACATTCTGTCCTAAGCCCAAGCCAAAATGCACTAACATCTTTTTATGAAACTCAAAGCAACTAAGCAAACAAGAGTTTTTTAGTTAAACATTTTCACATAAGAAGACCGTCACATGAATCTGATCCTCGCCTGCTAAAGAATGACAGTGGAACAGATTAAAACCCTTTGCTTTCCACAATTAAACTATTCTGTTTCTGCAAGAGCGGAAAACCTTGTACGTTCAATAAAACGCTACAATTCCTAACCCACTTTGCTCTGAGCCAAGGTGTTTTGGGGCAGTTGTTGGTTTTAGGTGTTAAAATGGCACGCACACTACAAAATGAACGGGTTTGTTCAGAGCCAAAGTTGCAAAAAGTTGAAACTATACAACACAGGCTAATTCTGCCAGAAACACCTCAGATTCGATACACATTTGATTTTTAATTGATATGTGGACATTGGGTGATGCACAGCTTGAAGTTGCTAGACATCACAAAAGGTCGTTCCTTATTTTTTATTCTTGTTTTCTTGTGGTGATAATCGGAATTATCCCCAGGGATTCTTGCATCCAAGGCGAGCACTGATCCCCATCCATCCCTGGAGACTGTCCTCTAAGTGTTGTGTGTTAGAACACAGGCCTGCATCTTAGATCCGATCCCACAGACTGATCAGGCCACGCCTCCCTACAGCTCTTCCTGGCACCAAGACTCAAGAAACAGTCTCCCCTGTGGCAAAATAGTATCCCCTGATTTAGGGTCCTAACTGGTACCTGGCTCCTCCATGTTCTTCCTTACGCTGTGCTAAACTAAAGCACAGGATGTGAAACTTCTCACCACCCCAAAAGGTTATAAAAAGCCAATTCTTTGTTCTGGGGATTAGATCAAGCCTCCCCAAGAAAACTGCTCCAGTATTCGGGCTGGAGAGGAAGGCTGATTTCTGAAAAGTCTCCAGTGCCCTTGCCAACCCCTCTTATGCTATTGTGCATGGTCTCTGTCTCCCTCTCCCTCTGCCCTGTGTGTGTGTGTGTGTGTGTGTGTGTGTGTGTGTGTGTGTGTGTGTGTCTAAAATTTTTAAAAAGTTCAAACAAAAGGAACGCACACAAAATGGGATCCATTTGTGTTGGCCAACTGTTACTTAGTTTCATTCTTTTTTCTTTTTTCTTTCTTTTTTTCTTCTTTGGCAGTTTTTGTGGTTTTATTTGAACACAAAATAGGCACACAAGCCATCTATTCATTCTTTCGCTGCGTAGCCTGGCGTTGGGATTGGTGACTCTGATGGCCAGCTGTGCTGCTCTTTCTACGATGGCTTTTCGGTTCTTAGAGGTCACACTGTGAGCAATCTCAGCACAGTAGGATTGTTGCACATCAGCTGCACATCCAGCTCCTAGGCATTGTGGACCGGAAACTTCCAGAAGCCGCTGGCAACATGTGCTTGGTTTTTTTGTTACTCCCGTAACCAAATGTTGGGCATCAGAATTTGCCCCTTGAATCTTCTCTGCACCCTGTTGTCGATGCCTCTGGGTTTCCGCCAGTTTCGCTTAATTTTCACATATCGGTCCGACTGGTGCCTGATGAACTTCTTGGTCCTCTTTTTGACAATCTTGGGCTTCACCCGAGGCCGAAGGGCAGCCATGATGCCGCAGAACAGATGGCAGCCACCTGGCAGGCAGCGCCGAGGAAGAAGGACTTAGTTTCACTCTTAAGGAGGCTCCTCACCAGGCTTTAAAGAGAAGCCTCTTCTTTCTTTTAAGGCCCCATGTTCAGATCTCCACATATTGCGTGGTTTTTTTTTTTTCATTCTAATACTTTTCTCACCACTTCAAGAACCAGTCATGACCTTGTGGTTTTCTCATTCCAATAAACCTCATTGGAGATGGTTCTCTGTCAGCTTCTTCTATGGAGCGACACATGCCATTTTACAGATGTTACACATGCGAGAAATACATTAACCTCATTTCCTGAGCGAAGGTCTTAGTAAAGTTTCAAAGCAGTCGGGTACGGATACTCAACCACAGATACTGTCAAAGACAATAGTGCTTCCACATGCCGTCTTAGCAGCTCAAAAAGCAGCAACTCCGATGGTCCTGCATTAGAACACAGATGCTGGGAGTTTTATCAGAAGCAGGGTCCTACTTGACACGTCTGAGACGGAGCTCTTCTCCAAGTGAGAAACTGGAGAAGCCCTCTTTCTCCATATTTCCGCTCCGACAGTGGATGAAGACAACTGAAGAACTAAGCTCCTGAAAGCCACATGGGAGGACTGGAAAAGAACAAACCTCTACTGGTGAAACCGAGGCCGCTGTTGGACTTTCAGACATTCGCTCACTGAAACCTTGCAACGGCTCCATGAGGATAACAGCAGAATCAGCCACCGTTCATAAAAGTAGGAAGGGAGGCACTGTCGAGACATGGCAGAGACATCAGTCATAGAATATAAGCGCATTGTATTCTTCCATGTGTCCCAGAGGAGACAGAATGGGATTTACATTCTCCCCTTTGGAACTGTTGCTTCCTACATTCATAACTCCAACTGGCAATTGGTATTTGGGGAAGAAACATGTATTTTCTGACAGGTTGCGTACTGAGTATGAGGGGGCAGGCATTTTTCTTTTCGTTATCTCCTAAGCATGGAGGATCTTCGTCCCTGACAGTGGACAGTGCAACCTTCGTTGTTCAGTCTATGCATCCAGATGCTAACCTCATCTAGAAACTCCCTCACAGATACCCGGAAATAATGTTTAGCAGCTGTGGTGGTTTGAATACGAATGGCCCCAAAAACTCATGTATTTGACTAATTCTCAGTTAGTGGAATGTTTAGAAAGGATTATGAGGTATGGATTTGCTAGAGGAGGTGTGTCACTAGAGGTAGGTTCCAAGGTTTCAAAATCCCATGTCTCCTCTCTCTCTTCTCTTCTCTTCTCTTCTCTCTTCTCTCTTCTTCTTCTTCTTCTTCTTCTTCTTCTTCTTCTTCTTCTTCTTCTTCTTCTTCTTCTTCCTCCTCCTCCTCCTCCTCCTCCTCCTCCTCCTCTTTCTCCTTCTTCTTCCTCTTCCTCCTCCTCCTCCTCCTCCTCCTCCTCCTTCTTCTTCTTCTTCTTCTTCTTCTTCTTCTTCTTCTTCTTCTCTCTCTCTCTCTCTCTCTCTCTCTCTCTCTCTCTCTCTCTCTCTCTCTCTCTCTCTCTCTTCCTTCAGATCAGACAGAAGTACACAGCTTCTTCTCCAGCACCGTGTCTGTCTGATACTGTGCTACTCACCCTCCCACCACGATGGTCACCAATTAATCTTCTGAAACAAGACCCTAGTTAAGTGCGTTCTTTTATACATTGGTCATGGTGTCTCTTCACAGCAATATAATAGTTACTAAGGCATTAGCTACCTGTACATCCCTTAGTCCCGTCAGGATGACATAAACGTGTAGCAACTGTTTGCATGGTGCTTGGTATTATGAACAACCTGGATGACGTTCAGTGCATCTTAAAGGACACCGTTGCCATAAATCCTCATTCAAAAACTTTACGATGCAAAACAGAATTTGCTTTTCTGTGGCTCTAAGGAAAGGTGTGTGGATTTTTCTTTCTCCTTGGAGCAACTGCAAAAATAACAAGTGATGTTCATGATCTAGCTCTGTGATTGAAAGCACCCAGAACGAAAAACACAGAACTTGAAATTTGAAGGATAAAGGAGAGAGGACTACAAGGTCCATACAACATACGGTGCGAACATGTGGTGTGTGGCAACTCTTCTGCCCAGGCTTCGAAACCATTGAGCCTCACCTCTCTCACACCTGTTCTTTCCCCACGCCCTTTCCAGGACTGCACCCTTATTCCTGTGGCCTTAATTCATTTCTCTTTTCAGCGAACTAGAAATATCTCTAACCGACTCCCTCTGGATTTCTGACAGGTATTCTACAACTGCTTGCTTGGAATCCTGACTTCTATACCCTAACCACACTTCATGTTTAGGATTTTCTACCTGCCCCTCCCGTCATTAACATCAGACTAAATGGCATTATCTTTCCTCAGTCTGATATTTTCAAACCAGAAATCTTAGTCATACTTGACTCTGCTTTCCTTCACACTCCTGCAAATCTTTCCCTTCAATCTGTCATCTTATGTCCTCTACTTTTAACATCTTCTGCCTCTCACTTTTCCTCGTCTCCATAGCTACTACCCATCTCCAGGCCGGCAGTATCTCTTATCAAGGTTACTACAATCATCCCCAAATTGGGCTCTTGCTGTGACTTGTATAATGCCCAATAATGTCTCCCTGTACCAATGTAATATTTTGAAACCACACCAGAAAAGAAAAATTGTAGAAGTCCCTTCGTTGAATCCTTTCACTGGCTTTCTCCTGTGTTGATAAAGTCATCCAAGCTGTTTAGGAGGCTTCCAGAAATTCTGACAAGCAGATAGCTACCTGACTCTTTGTACTTTTCAGCTTCCTTCAGCCCATCCTTCTCTCTCTCCCTCACCACTGACCCTCACCATGGATGCTCACACTGTTTTTCTGTTCTTATCCACCACAGAACTTATAACTCCCCTTGCCATATTCTCCAGACTATCCTTCCACCATCTTTTAAATGATGAGTCTGCTGGGTCCTTTTCTCCTACCCACCAATTCAACTAGAAAGTGGAGAATTTCACACACACACACAACACACACAAGCACAGGCTCTGACTGGTAGGTGACAGAGAAGGGAAAGATTAGAAAAATCCAGCAAATATCTTCCCTTTAGCATGCACAGAGAACTCTGACTCATAAACATCTATTTGACCTGCTTTTCTGGAAATAGATATGCAGTTACTAAAACAATATAGTCTCATCCAAGTTAAAGCCAGTTTACTCGAGACACAATTGCAATGGGTGTGCATAGATTCTCTGGGATGAGGAATTGAAATTTTCCAGGCTCCATGAAGCCTTGAACTAGCAAAACAGATTTGAGCCAGTGTGACGCGCAGGCCTTGCTAAGCAGAGTACACACTCTCATCAGATTCCAGAGACTGGGCTTCAGGGACGCAGAGCAGGAAACAAGACAGGGTCTCTCAGGATTGGGTAGCCAGTTTTTCCAGAAGCAAAAGTAGGCTGGACTCTCTTTCTCTCCCTATGGTGGCTAATCAATCTCTACCAAAAAAGAAAAAGGAGGAGGAGGAAGAGAAGGAGGAGAAGAGGAAGCAGAAGAAGAAGGGAGAGGAGGAAAGGAAAAGAAGGAAAGAAAAGAAAAAAGAAAAGTCTGTCTTCAGTGGCTTTCCTTGAACTATGAAATTATGATATGCCAAATCCAAATGTTGGGCCTTCTGAATTCCAGGTGTGTGAAATGTTCCTCATACTTAACTAGTTTGAGACCTGTTTTGGCTACTTATAACTGAAAAAAGTCTAGACAAGTTCCCATGAGCCAGATACTGTGATAAAAACTTTTATTCCCATGAGAAACAGGGATTAACACCATTTTTTAAAAAGATTCATTTATTTCTTTCTTATATGTGGGACACTGCCACTGACTTCAGACACATCAGAAGAGGGCATTGGATCCCATTACAGATGATTGTGAGCCACCATGTGGTTGCTGGGAATTGAACTCAGGACCTCTGGAAGAACAGTCAGTGCTCTTAACCACTGAGCCATCTCTCCAGCCCCTAACCCCATTTTTGTAAGTAGGAAAATGGCCCCTATAAGTTAAATGACTTATCCAAGGTCACACCACAAGCACTTGACAGCTCCTGAGCACAAATCTTTGTTGTTAATCATTGCATTAAGTGGCCTCCAGATGAGTTCCTCAGCTATGTGGAATTCTCAGCCGCTGATTTAGCAGCCAAGACCCATGGGACTAGACAGGAATGGAGCAGAGTGGGCGTGATGGATGAGCTCACCAGCGTGTCCTCAGGGAAAAAAAAATTCCATGGATGGTTTTGTCTGTTAGCTCTTCAGCAAAGCTCATAATAGCTATGGGTTCTGTTTGTCACTGTCAAACTCGAGCTGTTCTACATTATTCATTGTGCTCCAAAACCATGCATGCCTCCCGGGGGAGTATTTATTCCCCAGCTCAAAGGAATGGGTAATAATGGTATCGAAAGCTGAATCAGCTGCAGAGTCACCCTTCACTGCTCATAAACTACATGAATGACAGAAAGCACAAGCATGTCTAACAGTGGCTAGTTCCAGAGTTGCTGGTGGTCCTGATTGTATCTAGGAAACAGAAGCAATTGAGGAGATTCCTATTATGGAAAGTAGTAGCAGTAGTAGTCACAGGGACATCCTCAAATGGGAAGTCCATGGGAAGCCCATGCCCACAGTACACTATGAAGTGATGTCCTAGCCCATCACATTCTTCCTGCTTCATCAAAATAGAGAAAAATCTCAATAGGGTGTGGGTTTGGTCACCCACTGCTCCTCTCCTAATCAGTTTTTACAGATTCTGGATAGCAGTTAGAGTATGTCCTTGTTTATTTCTTCCTTTAAGATGAATCCCTTTGTTTCAGCCATAAGAGTTCAGTCTAAGCCGTTGGACCCATCCTGCACCTCAGTCTTGGGAATGAGTACGCTCAGTAGAGCTGTTTATCTCTGTGTATGTTTCCTACCACTGTGATAAGCAGTCATTACAAAAATCAATGTCTCGGGCCTGTGAGATGGCTCAGCAGATACAAACATGTCCCACCAAGTTGATGATGACCTGAGTTTGATCTCTAGGACTCTCACAGTAAAACAGAACCAACCCACAAACTCTTCTTGAACTTTCATATATGCACTGTGGCAGACATACACTAAATAAATAAATAAATGTAATATTTTAAAAATCAATAGCTTAAAGCAGTATAAATTTGTTATTTTTCAATCTAGAGAACATAAGCTAAAATGAGGTTTAAAGATATTGAATTAAGCTCATGGTAGGGTTAGTTCCTTACAAAACCACAAAATAGGATTTGTTCCTGGACTTACACTATCCAGTGTCTTTAGCATTTGATGGCTCCTGGTAGAGTTTCTCTAGTAACTCTTCCCATCATCTTGTCACCTTGTCCGACCTTTGACATTTTTTGCATTTCTTACCAGCATCATTAAGATCCTGCACAGGACCAAGGGGAACTGAACAGATACTGACCTGAAAGCTTACTCCCCTATGATTAGCTTCCATAAGGCTCTATGCAAGTTTCCAACTGAGTGAAGCAAACCAAAAGTCTACCTTTGTCCTTAAGAACAAAGAAAAAGTTATTAAAATCTCTAATTCGGTCCTCAGCTCTGTTTGCTTCACAGCAGAGACTTAAAGTGAATAAAAAAGACACCTATGAACTTGAGGTTTCCCCCCATGCAGTGCACATGGAGAAAACTAGCTTATCTAGAAGCCAACGAAGTAAAAATTAAGATGAGGGCTTTAGTTTGCTTTTAATGTTGTGATAAACACCATGACCAAAAGCAACGTGGGAGGGAAGGATTTATTTTATCTTATAGTCTATCCTGAATGGAAGTCAGGGCAGGAACTCACTGCAAGAACCTGGAGGCAGAAACTGATACAGACACCAGAGAGGAGTGCTCCTTACTGGTTTATTTCTCACGGCTTGTTCAATAAGCTTTCTCCTACAACTCAGCTATCTGCCCAGGGGTGGTACCTCCCACAGTGGTCTAGGCCCTTTCACATCGATCATCCATTAAGGAAATATTCCACTCCTTTTTACAGGACAATCTGATGAAGGGAGTTTCTCACTGAGATTTCCTTCTCCCAGATGACTCTAGCTTGCATCCAGTTGACAAAAAACTAGCAAACACATTAAATCATATAAACTGGATTATACAGATCATAAAAAAAAAATCTCAGGAGAAAAACAGATTAGTAAGGGCTAGGATAGAGAAGCAAGAGGAGGGAATTGAAGGATTAATAATAACTTTATAGTCAGGAAGAAGGTTCTAGAAGATTTAGAAAATGCCAAGGTAAGTGTTAGAGAGAGATGCCACTGTGGTCTGCCACCAAGCATGTACGTCAGGGACTGATGCAAAGGAGGTCCTGAGACCTGCAATGAAAACTTAATAATACCAGCACTATCGGCCTTAGGCAGAAGAAAAGTAGAACAGGAAATCAAGTCTTTTCTATCTGCTGAGTCTATAAACTTCAAAAGCAGAGGCAGGAGGATTACTGCCAACTCCAGGACATGCTAGTCTATGTAGCGAGATCCAGGTCACCCAAGGCTACCTAACTAAGACCCTGTTTCAAAAATGAAAAAGAAAGAAAAGTGAGAAAAATAATTCTAGAGTAGTATGAAATGACCTTGGCTGCTAAGTCCAGCCAGATCACAGAATTCCATTTCACAGAAGCAGTGGGAACTAATACCAGACCTACCATTGAACAGATCAGTGGCTTTCTCACCAGGAACAAGGCTGAAAACTGCTGCCTTCTCCCTGACCTAAAGAAAGAGATGCCCATAAATATAAAAGAAGCCTACAGAACTTCAAAATAGATTGGACCAGAAAATAAATTCCTCCTGTCACAAAATAGTCAAAACACCAAATATACAAAACAAAGAAAGAATATTAAAAGCAGTAAGGGAAAAAGGTCAAGTAACATATACAGGCAGACCTGCCAGAATTACACCAGACTTTTCACCAGACACTATGAAAGCCAGAAGATCCTGGACAGATGTCATACAAACCCTAAGAGAAGACAAATGCCAGCCCAGGCTACTGTATCCAGCAAAACTCTCAATTAACATAGATGGAGAAACCAAGATATTCTATGACAAAACCAAATTTACACATTATCTTTCCAAAAATCCACCCTACGAAGGATAAAAGACGGAAAACTCCAACACAACAAGGAAAACTACACCCTAGATAAAGCAAGAAAGTAATCTTCTTTCAACTAACCAAAAAGAAGATGGCACACAAACATAATTCCAGCCCTAACAATAAAAATAATAGGAAACAACAATCATTAGTTTTTAATTTCTCTCAACCTCAATGGGCTCAATTCCACAATACGAAGAAATAGACTAACAGGCTGGATACATAAACAGGACCCAGCATTTTGCAGCACACAGGGAACACACCTCAGTGACAAAGATAGAAACTATGTCAGAGTAAAAGGCTGGAAAACAACTTTCCAAGCACATGGTTCTAAGAAACAAGCTGGTGTAGCCATTCTAATATTGAATAAAATTGACTTTCAACAAAAAGTTATCAAAAAAATAAGGAGAAGGAACAGACCGGATAAACAGTTCTCTGCACCCAAATACCATGGGAGGGAGAGCTAAACCTTCAGAGAGGCAGACACGCCTGGGAAACCAGAAGAGAATGCACTCTGCACACATCTCGGATGCCAGAGGAAAACACCAAACGCCATCTGGAACCCTGGTGCACTGAAGCTCCCAGAAACGGCGGCGCAGATCTTCCTGGATGCTGCCTCCGCAGAGAGCTCGAGGGCAGCACCCCGAGGGCGAACTCGAGCCTCGGGACCACAGGTAAGACCAACTTTTCTGCTGCAAGTGACCTGCCTGGTGAACTCAAGACACAGGCCCACAGGAACAGCTGAAGACCTGTAGAGAGGAAAAACTACACGCCCGAAAGCAGAACACTCTGTCCCCATAACTGGCTGAAAGAAAACAGGAAAACAGGTCTACAGCACTCCTGACACACAGGCTTATAGGACAGTCTAGCCACTGTCAGAAATAGCAGAACAAAGTAACACTAGAGATAATCTGATGGCGAGAGGCAAGGGCAGGAACACAAGCAACAGAAACCAAGACTACATGGCACCATCGGAGCCCAATTCTCCCATCAAAACAAACATGGGTTTCAAAATCATATTTGATCATGATGCTGGAGGACTTCAAGAAAGACGTGAAGAACTCCCTTAGAGAACAAGTAGAAGCCTACAGAGAGGAATCGCAAAAATCCCTGAAAGAATTCCAGGAAATCATAAATAAACAAGCTGGTCTTCAGTATACAACCAAATCTTGAAGAAGTAGATAGGCTCCAATCTCAGCGAAGGAATGAACTTGCTAGGAAGGGTGAGGGCAAGCAGGCAAAAAAGAAAATCATCCTTCTTCCATATCTCTTATATAGGGGGCTAGCAGAAGGTGTGACTCAGATTAAACTGTCTCTTCTTAGCTTAAATATCTGGTTTTAGGATAAGTCTTTCCTCTTCAATCAAGAAAATCTCACAGATATACTCAACTGCTTGGTTTTTAATTTATAGATATAGTCAGGTTGACAATCGAGAGTAGCCATTATAGTGGCTCTCTTATATTAAGTTTGGAGACATAAATTTGGAGGCATGCCCACAGAAAAAATCTAATGTAGGCAATGTCTGCATAGTGCAAGCACTCCTCTTTCCTTGAGCCATCCTCACGATTTGTTTTCTTGATAGTTATTCTGCCTGAGTTGACTAGAACTTCAGTGCAATTTTAATTTACATTGCTCTTATTACTAAAGATAACAATGTATTTTCAATGGTTTGACCTTAAAACAAAACAAGCATTACATTAAAAATGTATTTTATGTTCTCTGCACCCAAATCCCGTGGGAGGGAGAGCTAAACCTTCAGAGAGGCAGACAAGCCTGGGAAACCAGAAGAGACTGCTCTCTGCACACACATCTCGGACGCCAGAGGAAAAAGCCAAAGACCACCTGGAACCCTGGTGCACTGAAGCTCCCGGAAGGGGCGGCACAGGTCTTCCTGGTTGCTGCCGCTGCAGAGAGCCCGTGGGCAGCACCCCACGAGCGAACTTGAGCCTCGGGACCACAGGTAAGACCAAATTTTCTGCTGCAAGAAAGCTGCCTGGTGAACTCAAGACACAGGCCCACAGGAACAGCTGAAGACCTGTAGAGAGGAAAAACTACACGCCCGAAAGCAGAACACTCTGTCCCCATAACTGACTGAAAGAGAGGAAAACAGGTCTACAGCACTCCTGACACACAGGCTTATAGGACAGTCTAGCCACTGTCAGAAATAGCAGAACAAAGTAACACTAGAGATAATCTGATGGCGAGAGGCAAGTGCAGGAACCCAAGCAACAGAAACCAAGACTACATGGCACCATCGGAGCCCAATTCTCTCACCAAAACAAACATGGAATATCCAAACACACCAGAAAAGCAAGATCTAGTTTCAAAATCATTTTTGATCATGATGCTGGAGGACTTCAAGAAAGACGTGAAGAACTCTCTTAGAGAACAAGTAGAAGCCTACAGAGAGGAATCGCAAAAATCCCTGAAAGAATTCCAGGAAAACATAAATAAACAAGTAGAAGCCCATAGAGAGGAGACACAAAAATCCCTGAAAGAATTCCAGGAAAACATAAATAAACAAGTAGAAGCCCATAGAGAGGAGACACAAAAATCCCTGAAAGAATTCCAGGAAAACACAATCAAACAGTTGAAGGAATTAAAAATGGAAATAGAAGCAATCAAGAAAGAACACATGGAAACAACCCTGGATATAGAAAACCAAAAGAAGAGACAAGGAGCTGTAGATACAAGCTTCACCAACAGAATACAAGAGATGGAAGAGAGAATCTCAGGGGCAGAAGATTCCATAGAAATCATTGACTCAACTGTCAAAGATAATGTAAAGCGGAAAAAGCTACTGGTCCAAAACATACAGGAAATCCAGGACTCAATGAGAAGATCAAACCTAAGGATAATAGGCATAGAAGAGAGTGAAGACTCCCAGCTCAAAGGACCAGTAAATATCTTCAACAAAATCATAGACGAAAACTTCCCTAACCTAAAAAAAGAGATACCCATAGACATACAAGAAGCCTACAGAACTCCAAATAGATTGGACCAGAAAAGAAACACCTCCCGTCACATAATTGTCAAAACACCAAACGCACAAAATAAAGAAAGAATATTAAAAGCAGTAAGGGAAAAAGGTCAAGTAACATATAAAGGGAGACCTATCAGAATCACACCAGACTTCTCGCCAGAAACTATGAAGGCCAGAAGATCCTGGACTGATGTCATACAGACCCTAAGAGAACACAAATGCCAGCCCAGGTTACTGTATCCAGCAAAACTCTCAATTAACATTGATGGAGAAACCAAGATATTCCATGACAAAACCAAATTTACACAATATCTTTCTACAAATCCAGCACTACAAAGGATAATAAATGGTAAAGCCCAACATAAGGAGGCAAGCTATACCCTAGAAGAAGCAAGAAACTAATCGTCTTGGCAACAAAACAAAGAGAATGAAAGCACACAAACATAACCTCACATCCAAATATGAATATAAAGGGAAGCAATAATCACTATTCCTTAATATCTCTCAATATCAATGGCCTCAACTCCCCAATAAAAAGACATAGATTAACAAACTGGATACGCAACGAGGACCCTGCATTCTGCTGCCTACAGGAAACACACCTCAGAGACAAAGACAGACACTACCTCAGAGTGAAAGGCTGGAAAACAACTTTCCAAGCAAATGGTCCGAAGAAGCAAGCTGGAGTAGCCATTCTAATATCAAATAAAATCAATTTTCAACTAAAAGTCATCAAAAAAGATAAGGAAGGACACTTCATATTCATCAAAGGAAAAATCCACCAAGATGAACTCTCAATCCTAAATATCTATGCCCCAAATACAAGGGCACCTACAACGTAAAAGAAACCTTACTAAAGCTCAAAACACATATTGCACCTCACACAATAATAGTGGGAGATTTCAACACCCCACTCTCATCAATGGACAGATCATGGAAACAGAAATTAAACAGAGACCTAGACAGACTAAGAGAAGTCATGAGCCAAATGGACTTAACAGATATTTACAGAACATTCTATCCTAAAGCAAAAGGATATACCTTCTTCTCAGCTCCTCATGGTACTTTCTCCAAAATTGACCATATAATTGGTCAAAAAAACGGGCCTCAACATGTACAGAAAGATAGAAATAATCCCATGCGTGCTATCAGACCACCACGGCCTAAAACTGGTCTTCAATAACAATAAGGGAAGAATGCCCACATATACGTGGAAATTGAACAATGCTCTACTCAATTATAACCTGATCAAGGAAGAAATAAAGAGAGAAATTAAAGACTTTTTAGAATGTAATGAAAATGAAGGTACCCAAACTCATGGGACACGATGAAAGCTGTGCTAAGAGGAAAACTCATAGCGCTGAGTGCCTGCAGAAAGAAACAGGAAAGAGCATATGTCAGCAGCTTGACAGCACACCTAAAAGCTCTAGAACAAAAAGAAGCAAATACACCCAGGAGGAGTAGAAGGCAGGAAATAATCAAACTCAGAGCTGAAATCAACCAAGTAGAAACAAAAAGGACCATAGAAAGAATCAACAGAACCAAAAGTTGGTTCTTTGAGAAAATCAACAGGATAGATAAACCCTTAGCCAGACTAACGAGAGGACACAGAAAGTGTGTCCAAATTAACAAAATCAGAAATGAAAAGGGAGACATAACTACAGATTCAGAGGAAATTCAAAAAATCATCAGATCTTACTATAAAAGCCTATATTCAACAAAACTTGAAAATCTTCAGGAAATGGACAATTTCCTAGACAGATACCAGGTACCGAAGTTAAATCAGGAACAGATAAACCAGTTAAACAACCCCATAACTCCTAAGGAAATAGAAGCAGTCATTAAAGGTCTCCCAACCAAAAAGAGCCCAGGTCCAGACGGGTTTAGTGCAGAATTCAATCAGACCTTCATAGAAGACCTCATACCAATATTATCCAAACTATTCCACAAAATTGAAACAGATGGAGCACTACCAAATTCCTTCTATGAAGCGACAATTACTCTTATACCTAAACCACACAAGACCCAACAAAGAAAGAGAACTTCAGACCAATTTCCCTTATGAATATCCACGCAAAAATACTCAATAAAATTCTGGCAAACCGAATCCAAGAGCACATCAAAACAATCATCAACCATGATCAAGTAGGCTTCATCCCAGGCATGCAGGGATGGTTTAATATACAGAAAACCATCAACGTGATCCAATATATAAACACACTGAAAGAACAAAACCACATGATCATTTCATTAGATGCTGAGAAAGCATTTGACAAAATTCAACATCCCTTCATGATAAAAGTCCTGGAAAGAATAGGAATTCAAGGCCCATACCTAAACATAGTAAAAGCCATATACAGCAAACCAGTTTCTAACATTAAACTAAATGGAGAGAAACTTGAAGCAATCCCACTAAAATCAGGGACTAGACAAGGCTGCCCACTCTCTCCATACTTATTCATTATAGTTCTTGAAGTTCTAGCCAGAGCAATCAGAAAACAAAAGGAGGTCAAGGGGATACAGATCGGAAAAGAAGAAGTCAAAATATCACTATTTGCAGATGATATGATAGTATATTTAAGTGATCCCAAAAGTTCCACCAGAGAACTACTAAAGCTGATAAACAACTTCAGCAAAGTGGCTGGGTATAAAATTAACTCAAATAAATCAGTAGCCTTCCTCTACACAAAAGAGAAACAAGCCGAGAAAGAAATTAGGGAAACGACACCCTTCATAATAGACCCAAATAATATAAAGTACCTCCGTGTGACTTTAACCAAGCAAGTAAAAGATCTGTAAAATAAGAACTTCAAGACACTGAAGAAAGAAATTGAAGAAGACCTCAGAAGATGGAAAGATCTCCCATGCTCATGGATTGGCAGGATTAATATAGTAAAAATGGCCATTTTACCAAAAGCGATCTACACATTCAATGCAATCCCCATCAAAATACCAATCCAATTCTTCAAAGAGTTAGACAGAACAATTTGCAAATTCATCTGGAATAACAAAAAACCCAGGATAGCTAAAGCTATCCTCAACAATAAAAGGACTTCAGGGGGAATCACTATCCCTGAACTCAAGCAGTATTACAGAGCAATAGTGATAAAAACTGCATGGTATTGGTACAGAGACAGACAGATAGACCAATGGAATAGAATTGAAGACCCAGAAATGAACCCACACACCTATGGTCACTTAATTTTTGACAAAGGAGCCAAAACCATCCAATGGAAAAAAGATAGCATTTTCAGCAAATGGTGCTGGTTCAACTGGAGGGCAACATGTAGAAGAATGCAGATCGATCCACGCTTATCACCCTGTACAAAGCTTACGTCCAAGTGGATCAAGGACCTCCACATCAAACCAGACACACTCAAACTAATAGAAGAAAAACTAGGGCAGCATCTGGAACACATGGGCACTGGAAAAAATTTCCTGAACAAAACACCAATGGCTTATGCTCTAAGATCAAGAATCGACAAATGGGATCTCATAAAACTGCAAAGCTTCTGTAAGGCAAAGGACACTGTGGTTAGGACAAAACGGCAACCAACAGATTGGGAAAAGATCTTTACCAATCCTACAACAGATAGAGGCCTTATATCCAAAATATACAAAGAACACAAGAAGTTAGACCGCAGGGGGACAAATAACCCTATTAAAAAATGGGGCTCAGAGCTAAACAAACAATTCACAGCTGAGGAATGCCGAACGGCAGAGAAACACCTAAAGAAATGTTCAACATCTTTAGTCATAAGGGAAATGCAAATCAAAACAACCCTGAGATTTCACCTCACACCAGTGAGAATGGCTAAGATCAAAAACTCAGGTTACACCAGATGCTGGAGAGGATGTGGAGAAAGAGGAACACTCCTCCATTGTTGGTGGGATTGCAAGCTGGTACAACCACTCTGGAAATCAGTCTGGAGGTTCCTCAGAAAATTGGACATTGAACTGCCTGAGGATCCAGCTATACCTCTCTTGGGCATATACCCAAAAGATGCCCCAACATATAAAAAAGACACGTGCTCCACTATGTTCATCGCAGCCTTATTTATAATAGCCAGAAGCTGGAAAGAACCCAGATGCCCTTCAACAGAGGAATGGATACAGAAAATGTGGTACATCTACACAATGGAATATTACTCAGCTATCAAAAACAACGGCTTTATGAAATTCGTAGGCAAATGGTTGGAACTGGAAAATATCATCCTGAGTGAGCTAACCCAATCACAGAAAGACATACATGGTATGCACTCACTGATAAGTGGCTATTAGCCCAAATGCTTGAATTACCCTAGATGCCTAGAACAAATGAAACTCAAGACGGATGATCAAAATGTGAATGCTTCACTCCTTCTCTAAAAGGGGAACAAGAATACCCTTGGCAGGGAAGGGAGAGGCAAAGATTAAAACAGAGACTGAAGGAACACCCATTCAGAGCCTGCCCCACATGTGGCCCATACATATACAGCCACCCAATTAGACAAGATGGATGAAGCAAAGAAGTGCAGGCCGACAGGAGCCAGATGTAGATCGCTCCTGAGAGAAACAGCCAGAATACAGCAAATACAGAGGCGAATGCCAGAAGCAAACCACTGAACTGAGAATAGGACCCCCGTTGAAGGAATCAGAGAAAGAACTGGAAGAGCTTGAAGGGGCTCGAGACCCCATATGTACAACAATACCAAGCAACCAGAGCTTCCAGGGACTAAGCCACTACCTAAAGACTATACATGGACTGACCTTGGACTCTGACCTCATAGGTAGCAATGAATATCCTAGTAAGAGCACCAGTGGAAGGGGAAGCCATGGGTCCTGCTAAGACTGAACCCCCAGTGAACTAGACTGTTGGGGGGAGGGCGGCAATGGGGGGGAGGGTGGGGAGGGGAACACCCATAAGGAAGGGGAGGGGGGAGGGGGATGTTTGCCGGGAAACCGGGAAAGGGAATAACACTTGAAATGTATATAAGAAATACTCAAGTTAATAAAAAAGAAAGAAAGAAAGAAAAAAGAAAAAAAAGGAAAAAAAAGAATTAACAAAAATGGACCTGATAAAATTACAAAGTTTCTGTAAGGCAAAGGACACTGTCATTAGGAAAAAATGGCAATCAACAGATCTTCACCTATCCTACTTCTGATACAGGGCTAATATCCAGTATATACTAAGAACTCAAGAAGTTAGACTCCAAAGAATCAAATAACCCTATCAAAAAATGGGTACAGAGCTAAAGAAAGAATTCTCAACTGACAAATACTGAGACTGCCCCACCTGAGGATCCATCCCAAATACTGACTGGCTGAGATCCACCCAAGGAAATGTTCAACATCCTTAGTCATCAGGGAAATGTAAATCAAAACAACCCTGAGATTCCACCTCACACCAGTCAGAATGGCTAAGATCAAAAACTCATGTGACAGCAGATGCTGGTGAGAGTGTGGAGAAAGAGGAACATTCCTCCATTGTTGGTGGGATTGCAAGCTGGTACAACCACTCTGGAAATCAGTCTGGAGGTTCTCAGAAAATTGCACATAGCAATTGCACCCAGCTATATCACTCCTGGACATATACCCAAAAGATGCTCCAACCTATAACAAGAACACATGCTCCACTATGTTCATAGCAGCCTTACTTATAATAGCAAGAAGCTGGAAAGAACCCAGATGTCCCTCAACAGAGGAATGGATACAGAAAATGTGGTCCATTTACACAATGGAGTACTACTCAGCTATTTAAAACAATGACTTCAAAAAAAAAATAAATAAATAAAACAATGACTTCATGAAATTCTTAGGCAAATGGGTAGAACTAGAAAATATCATCCTGAGTGAAACAACCCAATCACAAAAGAACACACATGGTATGCACTCACTGATAAGTGGATATTAGTCCAAATGCTTGGAATACCCGAGATACAATACCACATGAAGCTCAAAAAAAAAAAAAAAAAGGAAGACCAAAGTGTTGATGCTTCAGTCTTTCTTAGAAGGGAAAAAAAAAATACTCACAGGAGGAAATGTGGAGACAAAGTGTGGAGCAGAGACTGAAGGAAAGGTCATCCAGAGATTACCTGGGGATCCATCACATACACAGCCACCTAACCCAGACAATATTGAAGATGCCAAGAAGAGCATGCTTGACTAAAGCCTGATAGCTGTCTCCTGAGAGGCTCTATGAGATCCTTACAAATACAGAGGCAGATGCTCACAGCCAGCCATTGAACTGATAGTGGGGTCCTCAATGGAGAAGTTAGAGAAAAGACTAAAGGATCTGAAGTAGTTTGCAACCCCATAAGAAGAACATAGTATCAACCAACCAGAGCTCCCAGGGACTAAACCACCATCCCAAGAGTACACAGGGATGGACCTTTGGCTCCAGCCACATATGTAGCGGAGGATGGCCTTGTGGGGCATCAATGGGAGGAAAGGTCCTCAGTCCTGTCAAAGCTCTATGCCTGGTGTAGGGGAATGTCAGGGTGGAGAGGTGGGGGGGGGGGAGCACCCTCATAGAAATGGGGAAATAGTGGGTTTCTGGAAGTAAAACCAGGAAAGGGGATAACATTTGAAATGTAAATTTAAAAAATCCAATAAAAGAAAAAATGTAAAAACAAACAAACAAATAAATAAATAACAAAAAAAAAGTCTGCCTTCAAAACACTATTAGGTCACAGAACATAAGGAATGTGATACAAGAAGTGCAAGCCTTTGTAAAGTGTAATGAATGTTGTGTGGTAGCAATAGGCTAGCAGTAGTTGCTGAAAACTACCTCTAGTCTGTAGAAGCAGAGCTGTCTAGACCTGAAAAGTTCTGAGGATTATCTCCAGTTCTGGCTAAAGTCTGGAGAGATGGGATAGCCTGCCCCAGCTCTGGGACGAAAACTCATCCCCTCAAGCCCAATGGTGTTTCACCAGATTGCTAACCTGAAGCAACCAGCCATCAGCGTCCTTGAATATGCAAAACAAGTGCTGACTCAGGAATCCTATTTGAAGGATTGCTGAGTATGAGCAGCCTCTTGTCAGGAGGCCCAGATGACAACGCCAAATTCTGAAAATAGTTTTCAATTCTGCACAAGCCACGGACAGGGCAGAAGCTGGACAAAGGCTACTATGGAATTAAACTTATTTTGCCCAGCTTCCTCCAGAGTATTTTAACTTTCAAGGCAAAAGAAAGAAATTCCTTTAATCTACAGAAGTAGTAATAAAACTCATTCAAAGCCATTATATTTTTCCAGAAGATTCCAGAATTCCCCATCCCTAGAAATACATGCAGAAATCATTTCACAAAACACTTGGTGGTGTTCCTAATAAAAAAATCAGTACCAAATTGAGTTGGTGTGGCTCCAGATAAACAAACTATATTCTTCTACTGCCCCCATCTGGCGGATGTTGGGAAAAGACAGGCTGCATGGTCTGTTTTTTTAAGAATCTGCTCCAGGCAGAGACTGAAGGATGGGCCATGGGGACTGCACCACCCGGGGATCCATCCTGTCTTCAGACACCAAACCCGACACTGTTGCCATTACGAAGAGGCACTTGCTCACAGGAACCTGGTGTAACTGCTGCTTGAAAGGTTCAGCCAGCAACTGACTAATGCAGGTATGGATGCTTGGAGCCAACCATCAGATTGAGCTCAGAGAACCTAGTGGGGGAGCTGGCAGAAGGACTGGAGGAGCTGAGGCGAATTGCAACCCCGTAGGAAGAACAACAGCAGCTGGCCGGACCACCCAATGCTTCCAGGGACTAGACCACCAACCAAGGAGCGTACAGGGAGGGGCCAATGCTCCAGATACATATGTAGCAGAAGATGGCCTTGTCTGACATCAGTGCGAGGGGAGGCCCTTTGGGCCTGTGGAGGTTTGATGCCCCAGCATAGGAGGGTGCTGAAGGGGTGGGACCGGAGAGGGTGGGTTGGTGGGGAGCACCCTCACAGAGGCAATGTGGAGGGAGGAGAGAGAGGTTGTGGGATGGAGAGTTTGTAGAGACGTAACTAGGAAGCGGGATATCATTTGAGATGTAAATGAACACAATGATTAATAAAATTTAAATTTTTAAAAAATAATCTGCTCCGCTTCCTTGTTAGAAAAAATCCCTCTGGTCCTCATAATTCCTTCTCTCCAAACTTGTAGATGGACAGTTGTAGGTAGTTTCTTTGCTGAAAACTGCTACTTATGAGTAACCTACCAATTTTTAAGACGGTTCTGAGATTCTGGCAGGACGATAAATAAGAAAACTTCTCAAACGCATTTGCATCTAGCAAGAATCTGTTGAAGAAGAAACGGAGCTTGCTCTTTGCCTTGTAAGAACGGATAGTCTGGGGCTGGACATGCTGGCACTCCTGATACCCAGGCACTAGAGAGGCAGGCATAGGGAGTTCAGCACAAGTAAGCTCAGCTTAGTTTATATAGCAAGTTCCAGGTTAGCCAGAATTACTTTGCAAGTAAGACCCTGTTTGAAAACACATTCGAAAAGCAAGCAAACGGAGCATGAAGCAGAGAAGTTCTCATCTGGTGAGTTCAACCAAATCAGAGTCCAGTAAATGTGAGACAAACTGCCCCAAAGCCCACCTGAGCTATTGTCCTGGTAAGGCATCAGAAAGGTCAAAAATGATTGCGTGCAGAGTGCTACTGGCTTCCGATAGCTTGTGCTTCTTGAAGCATGGGGGGAAACAGCTCCAGGGCTGACTCGGAGCAGTGTAATATGTCTCTATCCAGGTACCTGCCAGTTCTGATAAGATGCTCTATGCCAAAGTAACAATCCATAAAATCTCAGTGTCGTAATCCAGGAGAAGTTTATCACACAAATCCACACAGCCAAAGCTCCAAGTATTTATCACGCTATAATGCACTTGCCTTTTTTTTTTCATGACAGACCATAAGCTATTTGGAAGTAGGAACTGGATTCAGTTCTGTGCTGTATCTCTGACACTTACCTCCTGGAACATACATGCTCAGAGAATTTCTGTCAAAAGATCTTCAGATCTTAGGCAGGGGGTGGGGGGAGTACGGACTTGTCCAGTGACCATTTTATACTCCATGACCATTTTATACTCCAATAGCATCCGATGGCTTCCCTCAGCCTGTGCTGTAGGATCACCCCCAGGTGAGCGAATGTAAATTAGCAAGGAAGGCTGGCACATGGGTATCCATAGCAGCTGGGAGAATTACTGGCCTAGGGGTGAGACTGATAGTTCTGAACCCCTCCACCACAGCCCACACAGAGAGACTGCTTGGGAGCCACAGGAGAAAACTGCATTGTGGCGAAGTAACAGATGTCAACAGAAAGGAAAGCCAAGACCTTGTACACTTGTCAGTGATTTTTTTTAAATGCAGATAAAATATTCCATTTGGAATTTTCAAAAGAAAAGGTGAACATTGGCACATACAGTTTTTATTAACGAATTTATATACTTTATATTTCGATCACAGCTTCCCCTCCCTTCTCTCTTCCCAGTCCCTTCTTCTCACCTCCAACATCCCCTCTCATCCACGCCTCCCCCCTTTCTCCTCAGAGAAGGAGAGGCCTCCCATGGATATCAACCAGCCTTGGCATATCAAGTCACAGTAGAACTAGGCACATCTTCTGTCTAGACAAGGCAGCGCAGTTAGATGAAAGGGATCCAAAAAACAGACAACAGAGTCAGAGACAGTCCCTGCGCCTGCTGTTAGGGGTCCCACATGAAGACCCCACTGCACAACTGTTACACATGGTTTCGGGCCTAAGTCAGTCCCATGCACGCTCTCTGGTTGGTGGTTCAGTTTCTGGGTCCCTGTGAGCTCAGGTTAGTTGACTCTGTAGGTGTTCTTGGGGTGTCCTTGACCCCTCTGCCTCCTTCAATCCTTCCATCACCTCTTCCACGGGATTCCCCAAGCTCTGCCTGACATCTTGGTTGTTGGTCTCTGCATCTGTTTCCATTTGAGACTGAACTTAGGTTGTGAACAGCTATCCTGAAACTTCTTTCCTAAAGACCATATCACCTTCCTCTGCTTATTAGCAAAACCTTTTATCCATTATGCTCCAGGCTATGTATACCAGACTAGCACATTTGGGTATCTATATTACAGAGTAAATACAATAAATCCTCCAGAGAAATATATATCTATTTTTTTTCTGTATTGGCTTTGAGACTGGTATCACCATGCTGCCAGGCAGGCCTTGAGTTCCCAATCCTCCTGTCTCAGACTCCAATGTCCTCTGTGGAAGTCCTGAAGAGTTGACAGGCTACAATTTTGTATCTAAAATGGAGTTGAGTGCTTACCATGAAATTATAAAAATATCCTGGGATGAAAGAATCTAAACACATCGATCTTACAGCTTAGTGAGAAATGTATCCAGAGCACTCTACCCATGAACAAGATGTTATAGTAATTGTAATAGTAATCATGTTTTAGATTAAATAATGGCTTATAATTTGTACTGAAAACAAAGCACAAACCTACTACTCCTGATTTCCTCTTCATGGCTGACCCAAAGCACTGATCCTGGATGCCCAGGGTGAAGCGTGCCCCAACACCACCACCCCCCACAGAGGTTGGAGGACATGCCACACTGCCCTGGGCTTAAAGTCGCCTGACCTTCTGCCTACTCACATTAGACAAGATGATTATTACTGGCCTGCAAAATACTAACCAAAGAGCAGACAGATTACACAGTGTGTCTCCTAAGTGGTATGTTGCTATGGTTTCCAACTGACAGGACAGATTCCTCACTGTTAGGTTATCCAAAATCGCCAGGATCATACCAAAATGTTTCTGCAAAGCAGTGGGCTATCTTTTCAACACAGCTTCATTTGGTCAACTCCATCACACATCGTCAGGGAGCATGCTGTTTTTAGAGGAGTGTCTTCATCGAGTGCACTAGAATTAGCAGGAGGTTCATAAGGCCAAGGCTGAGGCCTGATCTCTGTGGGTAGAAGGATTTTTCCTGTACTTACTATCTATGACTCCTATGCAGTCATGAGAATGTGGGTGCTTGTATACATAAACAAGCCTCCAAAAGCTTGGAAAATGCTCTTCAGATAAAGCCAAATCAATCACCCTTCTGTGCCTTTCCTTCTGTAGTCAGGATCCTTTCCTGCCCTCCTCTGGTGGAGCTGCCCACCCAACTAAGCTGCAAGGCACATTTGCCTTTTTTATTTCATTCAGAATTCCCATCAAACACCAGGTTTTTGTGTTAGTGGTGTCTTTCACTCACTTTTTGTTTTGAATTCTTGGCCTATCTTGATTCTTATAAATCCTTCAGGACTCAAATAAATATCCTACCCTGAGGTACCCATCACTGTCATCAAAATTAATATTCACTATGCCATCTGACAGAACCCCACATTTTCATTCGGTAGAATTCACCAAACCTTGAAACCAATTCTGTATTTCTGTGATTTTCTAACACACACATGCATGCTCGCAGGCGTGCACACAAATACACACACACACACACACACACACTCACACACACACACACAGAAAGCTGAAAAGCATAGGCTGTATCTTTTAAGTCTCCACTAAAACTACACATGGTTATTTAATACTGAGTGAATAAGTCAGCCTTCTAACTTTAATTTACTTTTACTTAATAACTAGGCAGGGCTGGATGTCTACTTACATATTTAACCAATATTAAAATTGACCATTTCCAAGTGATCCTTGCCTTAGTAACTACAAATACAGGAAGAAAATAAATAGCTACACACAAAAGAAAAGATCATTTCTGTTGTGTCATGGAACGCAATGTTGATAGTAATTAACACATGTCCAACATAGTTATGCTGTACATGTAAAAGTTAGGACAGTCCATCCTATGGTAAGTTTTAGTTTACCCTGAACATGTAGTTAGGGTGAAAAGAAAGGCGGAGAGTCCATGAGAGAAGGAGAGGAAATTTTGAAATTATGACACTCTGGGGTTCTGTTTAACTCCTTCCCTCAAGTTTAACAAGGGTCTGAAGGGAGTCCCTCTGGGAAACAGAAGAACAGGTTTGGAAAGGAGAGCATGTGGTAGCTGTGTAGAAAGGTAGCTTGCTCCATGATGAAAGATATCTAATGAGTATATCACCAGCACACAGGAGCTAAGAAAGTCAGTAGTTTCTGGAGACCTCGCTCTTCATGGACTAACCAAAGATGCCCTCAAGGTGCTCCATGAGGGCTCTCACCCTTGATTTGGTCTCTTCTTCAGAGCTGGAAATGTTCAAGTAGTGACAGAGGACCATTAAGGTGAAGCTTCTTCTGGCCAAGAGAATCACATCTCTAGGCTGTATGGAGACCTAACAATGGTCAAATCAATGAGCTGGTTAAGTTATCAATCCTTGCCCCAAGGAAGACGGCTCATTTTAAAACATGCTAAAGAGAATGATGCAATAATTATCCCTTTAATGGGACGCTGTATTTTACTTCCCAGAATTCACACCTCCTGGGGCAGACTCAAGCTACACACACACTAATTTGTAAGTCTAAACACTTTTCGGAGTTACACAGAAAAGAATGTGATGTTTCATTTATCCTGTCCTATTTCTGTTCTAAGCATTCTTTCTTAAAGATGTTGGACTTCCTTGTTGGGAGCGATGCCCTTGAAACCCTCCATTATTGATGTTATTATTATGGTTAGAATTAAGTATGACTGGGTTCATGGAAAATCCCCAGCCAGCAGAAGACTAATACAAATCTAGTGGTCAGTATGAATAATGATATGATAAAGTTTTGACCTTGCTGAGAAATACATCTGATGTCAAGATGCCCAATGTGATGACCTGTAACCTTTCTGAAAAACCAGCATCCTGCTGACCAATAGATCTGACAAACCTGTGACCTTTCTAACCTTCTGTCAACATCAGATGATTCCCTGACCACATGAATACTGTGTCCTTGGCCTGCGTAAATGTTTCCCACTTCCCCCCTCTCTCTGTTACCCCTGTTATGGTAGAAATTCAGCCTTAGGAAAAAATAAAATTGTTGTCTTGATCAAACCCTTGTCTTGGAGTCCTTCTTTGCATCTCTTGTCCCCCATTCTCTTCCAGGTACCCTCAGCACCCGTCGTTGACACTTCCTGACTCTTCCTGGATAGCCCTCTTCCCCACTATGTGACTGTCTGGCACCATGTGGACAACCCCCATGACAGCTTAACTTCAGCAACATGGTTACTTTTTTCCTTCTCTTCCCCAGTAGTCAAGATATACAGCTTGCCTGCCTTTGTTTTTCTCTTAAATTAATGCAATTATTCTTGAACTTAAAATTTTTCCTATAAGGAAGAGATAAAGTGTTACCTTTGTCATGAAAGTCCCAACAATCAAATGAACCAGAAGCAGAGAAGAAATATTTTTTCTCTTTAAGTTCAACGTATGTTGAACAGAGACCCAGACACATCATACACATATGCACATACACACACACTTATACACATATACATATACATATATACATATTTCTTAGTCAGGGTTCTATTGCTGTGAAGAGATGCTATGACCGCAGCAACTCTTATAAAAGAAAGTATTTAATTGAGGCTTCCTTGCAGTTTCAGAGATTTAATCCAGTATCATCATGAGAGGGAGCACACAAGCAGACATGGTGCTGGAGAGGAAATTGAGAGCTCTATATCCTGGTTAGTGGCTCAATCTCTGGGAGCTTCCTGGGGTCTGGGTTAGTTGACACTACTGGTTTTCCTTTGGGGTCACTCTCCCCTTCAGTTTCTTCAGTCCTTCCCTTATTTCAACCATAGGGGTCCCTGACTTCAGTTCAATTGTTGGGTGTAGGTATCTGTTTCTGTCTTAGTCAGTTGCTGGTAGGGCCTCTCAGAGGACAGCCATGCCAGACTCCAGTCTGTAAGTCCATTATAGCACCAGTAATAGTGTTAGGTCTTGGTGCCCTGCCATGAGATGGATCCCAAGTTGAGCCAGTTACTGGATGACCTTTCCCTCAGTCTCTTCTCCATTTTTGTCCCTGCAATTCTTTTAGACAGGAACAGTTCTGTGTCAAAAATTTTGACTGTGGGTTAATAACCCTGTCCCTCCACTGGAGACCCTATCTATCTACTGGAGGTGGACTCTTCAAGTTCCCCAATGTTGGGGATTTTGGCTTAGGTCACCCCCACTGAGTACTTAAATTCTCTCAACTCCTGGATCTCTGGTACTTTCTAAAGGGTCCCCCCACTTCCCACCCCCTGATGCTGCTTATGTCCACTCATTCTCCTGGCCCTCTGGGCTTCTCTCCTGTCCCCTGCATATCTGATCCTGTTCCTCTTTTCCCCTCCCCCTCCCCTCTCCTACTCTGGTCCCTTCCTCCCTCTGCCTCCAAGGATTATTTCCTTCCCCCTTCTAAATGGAATTGAAGCATCCTCACTTGGGCCTTTCTGCTTGTTACACTTCGTAGGATCTGTGGATTGTATCCTAGGTACTCTGTACTTTTTGGCTAATATTCACTAATATGTGCCATGCGTGTCCTTTTGGGTCTGAGGTACCTCACTTAGAATATTTTCTAGTTCCATCTATTTGCCTGCAAAACTCATGATGTCCTCATTGCTAATAGCTAAATCATATTTCATTGTGTAAATGAACCACATTTGCTGTGTCTATTGTTCTGTAGAGGGACATCTGGTTTGTTTCCAGCTTCTGGTTACTTCAAATAAGGCTGCTATGAAGATGGTGGAGCACATGTCTTTATGGTATGGTGGGGCAACTTTTGAGTATGTGCCCAAGAGTAGTATAGCTGGGTCTTCAGATAGAACTCTTCCTAGTTTTCTGAGGAACTATCACATTGATTTCCACAGTGGTTATATCAGTTTGCAATCCCACCAGCAGTAGAAGAGTGTTCCTTTGTTTTGTTAATCCATGTGCTAAGGGCTGACAGTATGTATATGAGTGTAGGGCCATCTACTGTAGCATGGGTATTCTCAGCATTCTTAATGAAAACTGACTCCACTCTCCCAAAAGATATTAGTATTTCGATTAAGTTTTAAGTCAATTATTTCCCCCACAGTCCTGAAAGAATGCTTTGTAGAGACAACCTAAAGAACAGAATGTTTCTTTTGGTTCACCATTTTAGGAAAGTTTAGTCTATCACAGTGGAAAACATGGGGAAGAGCAACTCATATCCATGGCAGTGGGAGCTTGAGGCTTTAGCTTCTAAACATGGTGGCAGATGGGGCACATAAAACAAAACTGGAACCAGGACCATACCATAACCCTCAAAGGCCAGATCCCAATGACCCACTCCTCAGGACCTACAACAGTCCAAAACAATGCCACCAAGCTGAATACCAGGTGTTCTAGTATGTAAGCCTAAGATCTAAAGTACCAATATGTTAGAAAATAAAACGAAGTCCAAATTCCAGTATTTATAAATAATGTTTTATTAAAACATAACCAGTGATCATTGATATACATGGGGACAAGGGATGGCATCTTGTTCACACCATGGCAAAACTGTACTAAATTTTAAAACTGTTTGTTTACCTAAACGTATATGAGATTTGCCTAAGAAATCTTCTGGGCTGGGAAAGTATAATCCAAAGGGTGTAGATGAGCGTGATAATCAGAAAAGAGTGACACTTGGGGTGAGCAAAGGGCTTGGTAATGGAATGCTGGCCAAGACAGTGAGTACCAGCATTGCAAGAACTAAAATGAACTAATGAAGGTGACCTTTGATTATATCTCAAGTCCAATCTACCCTACAAACTCCATGAAGTAGAAATAAACTTGCTGAGAAGGGTAGGGTAAAGTCCAACACAGAATTTCCAATTTAATACAACCAATACATAATGTTGTCTGCGCAAGAAACTACCTATCAACTTATGGTCTAGAAATATTAGAATGATACAGTCATTCTTGAGTCTACTGCATGTGTAAAATGTATTCCTTCTTTTAGCAAAAATTATTCACGGAAAAGATAAATTTCTCGTCAACCTCCAAAAGATTTGTATCTCTTGCAACTGCAGACAATTAAATAAATTCTCAGGACTCTAGAGGAGAGATATCTTTCATCTGGGTGTGCTGCTCTATGAGAAGAACTCTCAAGGACAAAAGTGTTTCCCTCCATTATAAACACCCCAGGTGGTTGGTAGAGAAAATAAATTGCCATTTTGCACACCAGAAATGTAAGACTGACACAGTGCTCTGCAAATTGTGGCACATAAGCCAAATTCACCCTTGAACCTGTTTTTCACACCCCAGAAAATCATTTTAACATGTTTAATTTGCTTTAAAAAAAAAAGCAAGGTGTACTGCTACATGCCTATAATCATGGCGTTTGGAAGGTAGAGGATCATGAGTTCAAGGCTAGCCTCAGCTAGTAGCAGATCTGGTACATAAATAAATAACTCATTAAAAAAGATCTAAACTACCAATATTTTAGAAAATAATTTGAAGTTCAAGTTTCAGTATTTATAAATAATCTTTTGTTAAAACATAACCAGCGATCATTGACATACATTGACTATAGCGACCTTCATACTATAATGATAGATACAAAAGCCTATGGCAGAATTAGCAAAACCCAAATTGTTTGCTAATTTCCTTCTAAGAAAAAAACGTGCTGGTGTGGACATGTGGTTCACTCAGTGTCCTGCTGACCTAGCACACAGGAAGTAAGTCTTGGTTCAATTCCCAGCATCACCTAAAACCAGATTTCATGATGTGTGCCTGTGATCTCAGACCATGGAGGGCGAAGAATCACAGGTTCAAGGTCGTCTCCACGAAGCAAGTTCGGGACCAGCCTGAGCTACATGAAACTGTCTCAAAACAAACAAACAAACAAACAAACAAACAAACAAAAATATAAATCCTGTGACTTCTGCTCTGAAAGAGTAAACAGCATCTAATTTTATATGCTTAGTTAGCTATAGGAAAGTCTTAAGATTACTAGTTCATACATGAATAGTTTAACCTTATTTAACATATAACAGTGATATTGGTAATACTCACATGTTCAGCTCTTCCTCCTATGGAACCATCAAGTTTTCTTTTAAATATCAAATCTCCCAAAACTCCCCTCTTGCTCCAAGTGTCCTTCCGTGCTCTGGCTTATCTTACCTTGTAAACCCTGCAGATGTCTCATTAGATGCCGCTTTTTAATACCTCTGCACGTTCATCTAAGTTAAGTTCCATTTCTGGGCTCTCCAACATGAGCCTCCCTTTACCTTTATGGTGCTCAAAGCTGGAGTGCTGGGAGCCAAGCTAATGGTCACTAATGATACAACTCAGAAGCCACCAAACTTTGTATCTGAGGATCGAATAATAAGTAAATAGTAAGTAAAGTAAACAATAAGAAATAGTAAGCTTCTCAGATCCCAGCATTTCCTCACTGTCCAGTGTACTCGGTCATCATTTAAAAGCTGGCATATACTAAGCAAATGAGTGAGCGTTCCAATATTTTATTCATACCAGTCAACTTATTAAACTTGGTCCATAAAAACATAGTTTACCGAGTCAGGTGTTGCTGCGTATGCCTTAAATCCAATCACTAGGAGGCAGAAGCAGGCCGATCCTTCTGAATCCCAGGCCACCCAAGGCTATCTACATTATCTCAAAACAAAAAAAAAAATTTTTTTACATAGTTTGCCAACCCCTTATATACACTATACCCTTTGCTCTCACAAAACAGAATACTAACAGAGAATAATGGCATTGTTACCAGTCAGCTACTTGGGTTCGTTTTCTCTCTACCCTGATAGAAATTATGGGTAGCTGAGAAGCTTTTCTTATGTTTGTAGTCTCAGACCTATCAGTGCCCAAAGCCTAGTTGTTCAGCTCCAAATCCTGTAAGCCAGAGGTTTGTTACTCCAGGCCTTAAAAACTAAATACCTGTATCTCAGGTACTTAGACTGGAGGCTTTAAGTACCAGCAGCCCCAGCCCTTGGCAGCTATTGTATCCCTGACACCTAGTAGCAGGCAGCAGTTGCTAGTGTGTCGGCTCCCTGGGCAGGCCTCAGGTATTGAGATCTGCAGCAACTCCAGTCGTCGGTATGGAAGCTCTCGAGTGTAGAGTATGAGGTTCCTTGGCCCTTTATGCTCAGCAGCTCTCTGGAGCTCTTCCAACAACCAGGGCCCACAGTTTCTTGGCTTATGCCTCCACAGATTTCTCTCTTCCTTCATCCTTGGTTCTCTCGTCTCCCTCACTTTCTCTACACTTCCATTATCTCTTGTTTCTGATGTCTCTACCCCTGGCTATTTCTACCCCGGTCACCCATTGATGTTCTTCGGCCACCTTCTCCCCGCTGCCTCTGCTTTCCTTCATGGCTGCTACCATTGTGTTACCATTTTGCCGTCTCTGTTTCCAGTTCAGTTCACTCTACTGATGGCTAAGATGAAAAGCATGTTGATTGAAAAGAGATCACCGCAGAGAACCATTTTAATGGGAAATGTTGCAACACCCCAGGACGGAACAGGAGGGTTCTCCTTGCTGACTGAAAAGGTCAACCAAACAGTCTTCACAGGCAACCAGAAGAGAATCATAATAAGAATGTTTGCACCAAACAGCCTTTGATGCAAATGATGGATTTTGATCTGCACCAATCATGAGCCTTCTGCTGGGGAATGTAGAAGTGCCTCCCCTTTAGTCTGGGTGAAGAAATCTGTGGGACTTGATAACTCCAAGTTCTGTTTTTCAAGGCTGATGCAAGCTATTTGGAGGGATGAGGACGGGAGAATACCATTAGCCACGGCTGGGGCGCGTAGTTCTCTGCAGCTGCTGGACTGTTCTCAGAGTGAACAGCCAGACTGTCATAAGGGCAGTCCAGTCATTGCCAGGAAAGGGAATACTTAACTGACAGTTTCCCACTTGACGCTGCCAGCTAAAAAGAAAGAGCCTGGCAATAGACTCCACTCTGGCAGTTGTAATCACTCACAGAAAGCATTAAGAGATCGCTTAGAGTGGAAGCATAACAAAAGCTCTGCCCAGAACTAAGGATTCTAATAGCGTTGGGTTCTCCTTAACTCTGCTTAGCTATGCTTGAAAGCGCTTACCTCATGCAACCAGGGAGGAGTGGACCATCTGGTCTGTCTCAGTGTCAATGTTTATGTCCTGTCCAATTCATTTGTTGAAACCCAGACCTGAGATGACAGTGCTAGGAAGCCTGCTTAGGATGTGATTAGGTCTTCAAGGGTGGGGTCCGTGTCTTTCCACAAAGCCGACTTGAAGGAGGTCCCTCAAGTCCTCCATCATGGGAAGTGAGCGTGGAAGTAACAATTGTCCGTAAGGAATTAGGTTCTCATTTGACAAGCAATCTGTTAGTTCTCTAATTTTAAGCATTCTAGCCTCCGAACATGTGTGAAATAATGTTTCCTTGTTTATATACCACCAGACTAGGATATTTTGTTGCAGCAATTCAGACAGATTAACATAGAACAATGACTTGAGAACGTCAAGGTTTCTCACCAAGCCTAGTCCAATATTATGCTGCTATCTAATATTCTAAATGATGATGAACAAGAAGAGGAAGAAGAGGAGGAAGAGGGCCGGGGGAACAGAATAAGGAGTTCTATAGACTTTAAAATCCCAGGAAATTGCTGGAGACTCTAAATCTTTGGAAATTTGAAGGAGCTATAATTTTACTTATTTTCTGAAGTAGACAGACATGTAAGGGTAAGTCAAAAAAAAATATGCTTTTGCAAAACGAAAAGCTATTATTTTCATTCCACACAGAGCACCAATGTTCATATCCTGAACACAGCTTTGCTCTACCCCTGTAGAAACAAACACATGAAAAATGAAAACACTTAAGTAAACAAACAAACAAACAAATGGAACCTGTCTTCTCTAAAAACTTTCTATGGTTAATACAATTAGTTCTGGAGACAATCGCATTTTCAAGACCACATCAATAACAGATATAACCAGGGGTGACTCATGCTAAAGAGTAGGTGCTGCTCCTGCAAAGGACCCTACCTTGTTTCGATCTTCCAACATCAGGCGGTTTAACCCCTTGTAACCCCAGCTCCAGAGTCGGCATCTTCTGACCTCCTCTGGCACCTATAGTTTATACACACACACACACACACATACATACATACACATACACACATACACACACACACACACACACACAATTTTAAAAAGTAAAATAAATCTAAAAATCAATGTAATCAGATTTATTTGATAGAAATACTCAACACATTCAAAGTACCGTCCCAAGCATGCCCAGGCCTGGGGGGGGTACTTTTACTTCTGACAGGTACAATTCACATTATCTTCAAACATATCCCTCTCTTTCATGCTAAAGATGACTTGATTACAAGGTATCAGGGACTGAATTTGCTCCACAAGCATTCATATACTGATGTTCTAACTCCCAATCTATCAGAGCAGGAGCTTGTCAGAAATAAAGTGGCCATAACTGTAATTGGTTAAGATGGCATCTTTGCACATGCTCTACTATGTTCATAGCAGCCTTATATATAATAGCCAGAAGCTGGAAAGAACCCAGATGCCCTTCAACAGAGGAATGGATACAGAAAATGTGGTACATCTACACAATGGAATATTACTCAGCTATCAAAAACAACGACTTTATGAAATTCGTGGGCAAATGGATGGAACTGAAAAATATCCTGAATGAGGTAACCCAATCACAGAACGGGTATGCACTCATTGATAAGTGGCTATTAGCCCAAATGCTCGAATTACCCTAGATTCACAGAACATATAAAACTCAAGAAGGATGACCAAAATGCCGATGCTTCACTCCTTCTTTAAAAGGGGAACAAGAATACCCTTCGGAGGGGATAGGGAAACAAAGTTTAGAACAGAGACTGAAGGAACACCCATCCAGAGCCTGCCCCACATGTGACCCATACATATACAGCCATCAAACTAGATAAGATGGATGAAGCAAAGAAGTGCAGGCTGACAGGAACCGGATGTAGATCTCTCCTGAGAGACACAGCCAGAATACAGCAAATACATAGGCGAATGCCAGCAGCAAACCACTGAACTGAGAACGGGACCCCCGTTGAAGGAATCAGAGAAAGGACTGAAAAAGCTTGAAGGGGCTCGAGACCCCATATGAACAATAATGCCAAGCAACCAGAGCTTCCAGGGACTAAGCCACTACCTAAAGACTATACATGGACTGACCTTGGACTCTGACCTCATAGGTAGCAATGAATATTCTAGTAAGATCACCAGTGGAAGGGGAAGCCCTTGGTCCTGCCAAGACTGAACCCCCAGTGAACGTGATTGCTGGGGGAGGGCGGCAATGGGGGGAGGATAGGGAGGAGAACATCCATATAGAAGGGGAGGGGGAGGGGCTAGAGGGATGTTGGCCTGGGAACCGGGAAAGGGAATAACAGTTGAAATGTAAATAAGAAATACCCAATTTAATAAAGATGGAGAAAAAAAAGATATTAAAACTCAAAAAAAAATGGCGTCTTTGGTTTAGGCCCTAATGGAATACAAGTCGTTTTCTGGTGAAAAGAGAATGTGTGAGTGAAGAAGCTGTCACACAGGGAGCAGTCTGTGAGAAGATGATGCTGTAGATGCAGGCGATGCTTCTTCAAGGCAGAGATCACTCAAAACCCGCAGGCTGTTTGGAGGAGAGAATAGAACACTTTCTTCCTCAGAGCTCTCAGGAGGAAGCAACCCAGACTACAGCTTCACAGCAGACTTCCAGGAGCCAGAACGGAGGACTTCTCCGAAGGTTTTCAGGGAGTCAAGCTACCCATACAGAAAACGCTGTGGGCTACAAAGCAGTAAGTGACAACTGGCCTAGAGAGTGGGGCCCACTGAACTCAGAAAAACTACATTATAAGGAAGATTAGTTATTCTCGGAGTGAATACTGAAATCAGTTTAGTGTCGTTTTCGTCTCCATTTTATAGGGGGAAGAGGGTGGCTGCAGGAAGGTTGGACTAAAAAGAATCTTCATGTGCACATACCAGCTCGCTTTTTCCTCCAAAATCACAGTACCCTTTATGAAAAAAATGAAATTTTAAATACATAAAGTTCCTGGGGTGAAGTAAAACTTTAAGAGCTCTTTGGACAGTCAGTTGGATAATGTTTTGCCAGGGCAAACACGGGAAGGAACGTTTAGCTGAAGTAGACACAGCTGAAAGACTAAGGCAGACTCATGAAGAACGTTTAGCTGAAGTGGACACAGGTAAAGGGATGTCCTGCTAAAGCAAGCATGTGAAAGGACACATGACGAAGGACTCTTTACTAACAACACACACATATTGGTCCGCCTTACATTACGTAGTTGACCTACATTTGTCAGAACTCCGTAAGAAAAATGCACCAGGAAACTTCCTGTGCTGTGCTGCGGTTTCTTGCCGCTTCAGACTACTCAGGCTGATTGGCAGAGTGATGGCGGCTGAGACAGACGCACAAGGTAAGACCAGACTCATGGAGGACACGTGATGTGTGGAGGGTAGGAGTAAGACTGGACTGACAGCGACAGAGGCTGAGCTTGACTCACTGGCAGAGCTAGCTATGCAATGCTGTGAGTCTCGTCTTCACTGGCCTTCACTTATCTGAGAGAGGCACAGTCAAGAACTTCTCCTGCTGTTCCTCTTGGTCCCTCCTGCTGACCTAGGCGGAATCTGAGGCCTGGCTGTCTCTGCTAGGTAGTGTCACCACTGCTGACTCATGTTTGCTAGCCCTACTCTAGCAAACTAGACTGTTATATCTGTGAAGTGTTTGTGAGTGGATGGGGCTGCTGCTGCTAGCCTGTGAACTCAACTACCCATTTCCAGACAACACAGACAGGAGTTGCTCCAAAGAACCTTTCAAAGCAAGTCCACTTCCCCTGCATCC
Organism: Rattus norvegicus; assembly: GCF_021556685.1. Classification (NCBI taxonomy): domain Eukaryota; kingdom Metazoa; phylum Chordata; class Mammalia; order Rodentia; family Muridae; genus Rattus; species Rattus norvegicus. The sequence goes on along the minus strand of NC_141543.1, from coordinate 31,246,119 downwards.
TTTCTTTTCCACTATTTCAGGTGGAACCATCATTTAAAAAAAGGTTTTTTTTAAATTAAAGTTATACTGGACAGTGACGGCATGCCTTTAACCCCAGCACCCCTGGGTATCACAACCCAGGAGGTTGAGGCCAGCAGATGTCTGTGAATTTGAGGCCAGCCCAATCTGCAGAGTGAGTTCTGGGACAGCCAAGACTACACAGACAAATCCTGTCCCAAAAAAAACAAAAAGAAAGAGAAATTCAATAAGCAGCCCATATTGTCATTATCGACAGTCTCATTCTAGGATTTGAATGTGTGTGTCATAGTCCAAATTCCCTTAGATCTTAGCGTCTTTGTTGAAATGATAATACAGAAATCAAAGAGGGAACAAGACTCCTGAGCGTCAGATGCTTCCCGGGAGGAAATGTGTCGCCTACACCCATCCTGGTCAGAACCAAAGCCAACACAGGGAACTCTTTTTACCCTCTGATGACACTTCACAATGTCTGAGAAACGCAGAGTGACCAAGTTTGCACCCTCACCTAGGTATCACAAGGCATTCAAAACATTCAGAGCAAACTCAATCTGAGTCGGTTTTATCTGTTAAGCCTGCTTGGGTCCTGTCTGTCCTGGGTCCCAAAACAAATGCCAAACCACAGGCTTCCACTTCTTTTTAGAGACCAAGCCTTACTCTCTCTCTCTCTCTCTCTCAGAGAATGCTGAGTCCATGTAAATCAGTGGTTCTCAACTGATTCAAAGTGGGTTGCAATCACTCTGGCCAATCTCCATCTCCAAAACTATTCATATTTCTACTTATTATAAAACTTATTATACTTACAGTGTGATTCAAAACCAGTAGCTAAATTACAGTTATGAAGTAGCGGCAATATTTTTTTGGTTGGGGTCTCCACAATGTGAGGAACGATAAGAAAAAGTCACAGCATTAGGAAGGCTGAGAAACACTGATCTAAGTAAAGCTTCCATATTTGCACTTATTCTATGCCCAAATAAATTTTTGTACTCGTGTTAACTTTGACCACAACCTCTAGGTTTACAAAAGCAACAAAATTCTAAAGTAAGGCTCCCTTCAGACCAGTGATGTGCAAATAATTAACTGCTCCGAGGGGTTTCTGAGCATGGAGAAGAGGGACTGAGAAAGAGAGGTCCTTGACTGACATGTCCTCTGGAGGAGAGATTTATTAATACCTCAGCAGGCAGGATTCAGGGATCATAAGCAAGAAGCTTCCGTTTCACTGCACAAAGCCAAGTGTCTACTCTTAAAGGTTTCCGCATGGGGAAGGGGAGAGCCTTCAGGCGGAAGTATGCTTAATTAATATATAAGTTATGCTATGTGATTATACTTAGACAGCTTCCAATCCCCAGGGATATAAACAGCCCAGGGAAGGGAGAGCATCCCACTCCAAGAGAGAGCCTGATGGGGTAGATGGGGACTAACTCTGGAAGAGCTAGGTTCTAATGTACCTAAAGTGCCCAAGAATCGTGCTAGGCAGATTTTAAACACGCAGCAAGCTGGAATCCATTCCACACTTCTAAACTCTGGGGCATGACCCCAGAACCACATCTCACACACCTCTGATTTATATAATCTCTCTGAAACTAATCAGTGGAGCATCTGATCCATCAACACGAAAACTAAACTAGTATTAGTAGAAAATATATTATGACAACAAAGATACTTGCAAGTGAAGAATAAATGTATGTGTCTCAAAGATTACTAATTTTTTTTGCTGTTTTTATATGTGTATGTCTCAGGTATATCAGACTTCAAAAGATCTTTGCCTTCCATTGGGAGTTACACAAAAAGAAAAACTCTAAGTTATTTAGTATCATTTGCCTTCTTCGTGACGTTTTAGTATGTGGGGGTATATGTGTGTGTGGATGTGTGTCCATAAATGCAGATGCCCAGAGAGGACAAAAGCATCACATCCCCCTGGAGCTAGAATTATAGGAATTGTGAGCTACCTGACGAGGAGGCAGAGAGTGGAATTTGGGTCCTCTGTAAACACAGTACAACTCTTAACTACGAAGTTGTTCTGTCTGTCCCCTATTTGCATTCCTTCTCAGATTTTTCAGTGAATTAACTATGCCTCTAAACATTCACGACCTTATACCCACCACTATAGAGAATTCAGATCATGTCAGTGGTTTTTTTTTTTTAATGTTGTGAACAAAATATCACATTCTTCAAATAAAAAACTGTCCCTTAATTAATTAAGTGCATTATTCGCCTCTCTTCTTCGCCTGGGTGGCTTCACATTGGTCGCGCAGGCCCACTGATCTTCAACATTGAGTGCTATGCAGAGGACGAGAGAGAAACCATTATTTGAGAATTTAAAATCCTTTCTCCTCCTTCCTATCTAATAAAACGATTCCTACAGAAATTCTTGTATCGCTATCAGAGTTGCAAATCTTGATGGCTGGATTCAACTGACAGCATACATACGTACTCTAATATATATGTCTGTGCAGATACTCATCCACAAAATACTAACTGCATTCCCCACCCCACCCCCCAAAGAACCAGTTCTTCATGCTCTAATGTAAAAGGATTTGCATTGGTAGTAATAAAAATTGATTCACTGAGTACTGCTGTGTACCAGATACTGTGATCAACACTTTAAGCATCAATATCCACTTGCCCTTGTGACAGCTTGTGTCAGAGTTTCTATTGCCATCTCCATTTCACAAATGAGAGAAGTAAGGATTAACTACCCAAGGTCACATAACGACCAAATCACGGAGATGAGATTTGAATTCATCATCCGCTGACTACAAATCCTGTGCTACAAGTTTCCCCCGAAAAGAACCAGGTTCTGGTGAACTGAAATAATCGCCAGGCAGGGATCCAAGAGCTAAGAATGTTCTTCCTTCAGCTGTGACACAAAGGAACTGGGTAGTTTTGACCACGATATTTCCCGTCTTTGGATTTCCACTTCCTCTTCTGTAAAGAGTGGTAATTGGGCTACTAGATGAATAATAAAATTGCTTCCAACACTAATATATCACAGATTTAAGAGCGGCCACTTTGGACTAAAAAAGAGAGAGAGAGACAGAGAGAGAGAGACAGAGACAGAGAGAGGAATCTATAGACAATGGGAGCCATCTGGATGTGGAAATGATGAATGGCAAAAGCTGCTGGAGGGGCTACTCTCAGATGAACGTCCCTTGCCAGGGACCCACATGCCACACGGCCTCTCCTGTAAATTGCCTGCAGCTGCACAGATCTAGAGGCTACTGAGAGTACAGAACCCTTAACAAACTGTTCAAGGCATTCGGTCCCGGGGTTTCCCTGGAAGCTTATCTAGGTCTGTCCTATTAGATGTCTTGAGATTTTGCCAGCTTTGTTATGAGAAGCAAAGCAGAGCTGTTTTGTTTGCCTAAACTCAATTATCACTTCTCTCCAGATAAGAGGGGGGAATGCCTTTGTAGATTCTTTCTTGAGTCCTTGATTGGGGAAGATTTTTCACATCAATCAAAATGTGAAAATCGCCTAGAGACACCTGTAATGATCTAACTAGAGAAGGAAAACTGCCCTATTCTCACAGCTTATATACTTCTTCTCACCTTTATAGCACTGTGCCTCCAGTACTCTAGATCCTGGACTGTGAGGTTTCTGTAAGCTTACAGTAGATCATTAGGGTCTTGTACTGTATTCTCCTGACTGCTGTGTACTCTGACTCACAAACCCTATCAAAGTCTTCTCACTCATTAAGGTGTCCTGATCTTTTCTCTCTGCCCCATGTAAACACAAGTATCTCCCAAACGATGATTCCCTAAAAAGTAAGGCTAATGAACTTGAAAGGGATTTTTATCTCCACAGACTGACCACAGAGAAACCTAATGCACACCTAATCTAGTACACATACCCTTGCCCTTAAAAACTTTGGATCTTTGATTTCTTGGGATGACTGTTTAAAAGTTAACGTCCTTATTTTAAAATAATGGTTGTTGCTTTTACCCTCTTCTTCCAGTAATGCTGATTCAATTGCTTATTCTTGAAGAAACTGGTGTGCTAACACAGAGAATGTTGCTTGTAGCTATACACTGGTTTCTACCCAATCTTGGCCCACCTACGTGACTTCAACTGAACTAGGGGTCCATTTTTAAACGGCCTGTTTTCTCTATAGAATTTTGTTCATGAGAAAAACCATTCTAAGAGTGACTATGAACATAAGTCAAGACGCTTCTCTGCAAAACATGCCATTTCTCTTCTTCCTCCAATTTTGTGTTTTTGCTAAAAAGTGTTCCTCTTTTTCAAGATTTTAAGATATTTTGTTTATGTCAGTACACCGTTGCTATGTTTAGATGCACCAGAAGAAGGCATCAGATCTCACTACAGATGGTTGTGAGCCACCATGTAGTAGCTGGGAATTGAACTCAGGACCTCTAGAAGAACAGTCAGTGTTCTTAACCACTGAGCCATCTCCCCAGCCCGGGGTTCCTCTTTTTCTACTCTTCACTTTCAAGGAAGAAAATCACCCAATATTTCTATCTCAACAGTCATTCTTAATTTCTCAGTCTGCTCCAAAGTTGTCTTCTGTAACAAGTGGAATATACTTTATCCAATGCTTTTTTTTTTCATTTTTCATTTTGTGTGTTTGAAGCAAGGGATTCCTTGTTTCCCTTTCCCTGTGTAACCACAAAGGCTAAGGCAGTTAGAGGTAATTTGAGTAGGAATACAATGATAATTTTCATAGTAGGAAAAAGAAGTTGAAACTTTAAATACTTGCACATCATAGATTTTGCTTCTCTTTTCAAAATTTAGGATTTTTTTTATATAAATGAAAATAAGCATTTATTTAAAATAAATCAGTGAGTTGCAGCAGAATCCTGTAGTGCTAAACATTAGGCCTGAAACAAAATTCTCTATTACATAATAAAACGATTGACTAAAAAGAGATTGAACTGGAGACAACTGTGAATTGATTTGAAAGCAAAGGAAAACAACTATGTTCTAGAGATTTAAAAAAACAGTATCCTCTGAGCACTGTCTGTAGCTCAAGGCAACCTTCAGACAACAGAACAAACAACCCAGCGTAAAGGAACCAGATCCAAGTCAAGGCTGACATCAAAATGCTCATGCACAGAAACTCCTGAATCTATTAAAGCTTATTGCAAACAGCAGAACACTTCCGTCTACCTTAACAGAAACAGATCATGTTTACAAAGAATGATGGAATGGATAAAGGGATTTAAAACTGGTCTTTTTTCCCTCCTACCAGAAACCCTGAAATTAGTTTCTTCTAATCGTAAGTTCAAGACGATTGTGATTTCAATAGTAATGTCCCCATAAATTCATATATTTGAATGCTTAGTCATCAGGGAGCACATTATTTGAAAGGATTAGAAGGATTAGGGGTATGCCTTAATGGAGGAATTCTGTCAGCAAGGATGGGCTTTGAGGTTTCAAAAGTCATGCCAAACTCAGAGTCAGTCTCTCTCTCTCTCTCTCTCTCTCTCTCTCTCTCTCTCTCTCTCTCTCTCTCTCTCCCTCTCCCTCCCTCTCCCTCTCCCTCCCTCCCTCCTTTCTTCCCTCTTTCTCTCCCTATGGATCAACATATAGCTCTCAGTTACTATTCCAGTACCTGACTCCACACTGTCGTGTTCCCTGCCATCACAATAATGGACTAAACCTCTGTCTGAAGCTATAAGCAAGACCACAACTAAATTCTTTCTCTTATAAGAGTTGCCTTGGTCAGCAATAGAACACTGACTAAAACAAAACAACTAATATTGGCTGAAAACCATGAAGCCCTAGGCCCTTTGTAGCCCATCCTCCAACGGTCTAGTCCACTTCTCCTTCCCTTGATCTCCAAGCTACACTGCTCATCACTACTCACTGACCATCATCCCTCAACCACGGGGCCGTTGCTCTTTTACTTCCCTTTTTGAAATGCTCTTTCCTCTCCCGTTGCCATTCATATTGGTTTTATATCTTCATCCTGAAGCCAAAAGTTCAAACTCCACTACTCAGGTAAGCATGGATTTGCATACACACATGAAAGAATAAATAAAACAGCAAAGCAAAAATAGTAATTCTTAACAGGAAAAAGTTTTTAAAAAACAAGTTGAATGTGGTGGCAGATACCTATAATCTCAGCACTTAGGTGGCAGAAATGGGCAGTCGTGAGTTAAAGTTTATCCTGGGCTAGATAGAAACTGTTTCAAGGGGAAAAAAAAGAAATTGGGGGGGGGAGTTATTATATACTATGAATAAGGTATTTATAGATATTAAATATATTTGTTGCTGAACATTGAATCTTCTGACCAAAAATATGATACAATTTTATTCAATGTATGACAGTGGCGGAGGATGAGGGAGAAACATAAGGAGAGGATAGAGATAAAAAAATAATGTGACATTTGGATGAGCTGTCCCTGCCCCGCACCATAACAGTGCTGGAGAGCTGGTGGGATGACTAAGTCAACTTGAACCCAGGCCCACTTCCATGACTTTGAGTTGACCCACCCCAACATCCACCTCATCTGTGACCTACTGGAGCATGTGAACATACCAGTCCTGCAGAACCAAAGCTGCAGGATTTCCATGACCCAGTAACAACAGGATATCAGAGTCTTGATGATGATCTAGTGCTGATATTGTAGCAGAAGCCAGATGAATCATACCAGAACAATGTCTCACTGCAATGAACATTGTCAAGTAAGGCTGTTTGGACAAAAGGATACACTATGTAACACACCATGACACACCACAGCTTCCACAGTGAGATCTTTTAAATTTATTTTCTGAATTCTTATTTATTTATTTTTCCAAGGAAGATTACAAGGTCAGAGGGCAGATATGGAGAGATGCGGAGATGAGTGGAAGTGGGGTGCATAAGGTAAAATTCATGAAAAATCAATTAAATAAAGCAAATATGCTTTTATCTGTTTCAGAAGGTCATCAGAAACTGTCTAAAACTGAAAAGCAAGATATAATACTGCTGGTAGTTGGTTAGAATTTTGAAAATAGGCCCAGAGAGATCAATAGGCAAAAGTGATGGCTACTGAAGCCTGACAACCTGGATTCAATCCCAGGAAAGTACACGGTGGAAGGAGAGAACTCACTCCACATAGTTCTCTTCAGATCCAGACAAATGCACTGTGCCATACATGTGCTCTCATAGAGATACATTGCAGGAGCATATACCCGATGTAATGAAGTTGAAAACCAATACTGAAAAATTAGAAAGTAAACTAGATCCACCCAAAGTATTTACCTTTGGAGAAGTGGAGTGGAAGAAAGCAGAAAATAATTATTGTTCTTTTTAAAGTAAATCTACAGAAATTATTACACTCCGGAAGTCAAGTATACATTTATCTCAAAGCCTTAATTGATAGCTTGATGGGTTGACTGATTGATTGACTGATTGATTGATGATTGATTTTTGGATTTTTGATACAAAGTCTCCCACATCAATGGTCTCAACCTTCCTGAGGCTGAAACCCTTTCATGTAGTTCTTCATTTTGTGGTGATGCCACAATGGTAAAATTATTTTAATTGCTACTTCATAACTATAATTTTCCTACAGCTATCTATTGTGATGTAAATATCTGAAATTTGGGATATCTGATATATGACTCCTGTAAAAAGTCATTAAACACCCAAAGGGTTACAACCCACAGATTCAGAACCACTGCTCTACATAGTCCTGACTGTCCTGGAACTTACCATACAGACAAGGCTGGCACAAACTCACAGGGAGCCACCGACCTCTGCCTCCAAGTACTGGGATTAAAGGTATGTGCCACAACACCAAGCCCAAACAGTAACATTGTTAAACAGTAAATATGCTAAAAGGAAATTAATATATGAAATCTATGGTAAAGGTAAGATGAGGCAAATACATGCTGCTTAAACGCTTGTACAAAAAGATGGACCTCTAATGATATACTATCAAAACTTCTAACTCAAAGTTTATGCCTGTGTTTTTAAAAGTAACCTAGATATGGTTTGAATAAGCATCTTCCCAAGGTTTATCTGCTAAATGATTGGTATCCAATCAGAGGCAGTACTGAGAGACGAGAGAACGGGTAAGAAAAGATGTCTTAAAGGAGGAAGTAGGTCACTCAGAATTTGGACAGGAAAGGGAGCTCTGCCCCTTCCTGTCTCTTTGTGTTTTCCATCTGCTGTGAGGTAGTTTCTCCCACCACATGTTCCTAGCAACGTACAAAAGCCTGTAAGTAACAGAGCCAACTTACAATGAGTTAATCTGTAAGACCACGTTTACCTAAGTGTTTCATCCCAGTGGAGGAAAACTGATGCACAGGATTCCACTTGAGGTGACGTACAGGAAAATACCAAATAGGGCTCCCCTAGAATTCATTTTTTCAGAATGGAACAGAACTACTGGAGGCATTTTATTCACCCTTTATTAGGACATTTTTTTACAGTGTGTGGTGAGGGGTGGGGGGTATTGTGTATCTGTGTGAACATGTACCACTCTGTATGTAAAGGTCAGATGACAACCTACAGAGTCAGTTGACTCCTATTATACGAGTCCTAAGGATAAAACTTGGGTTTTCCAGTTTGGCATCAAATGCCTTTGCCTGCTGAGCCATCCAGTGGTTTCAAGTTTTGATTATCTTTCATGAAAAACAGGGCATACATTTTCAAAAGACCCTTCTATAAAATTTTACAAGTGTAAAGTACAAAAGTGTCATTGAGATTTTAAAATACTATATTTGAGGAGGCAGGGAGATAACTCAGTAGGTAAAGTCTTTGTGTGACGGATATACTTGTAGTCCAAGAGTTAGGGAGCCCAGGACAGAGGAGGCCTAGGGATAACATAATTGTTGCACCTGAGTCTCCAGAAAAAGAATCTACTTCAAAACACATGGTGGACTGCTACTGAGGAATACCACTTGAGGTTGAACTGTGGCCTTCATAAACACATACATACACACACACACACACACACACACACACACACACACACACACACACAAACACACAAATTCTGAATGGGAAAGGTCAGAAAGCTGTTCCTTTACCATCCCTATTGTTTGAGGTGATAGTGTTCTCCAAAGTAAAACATTCGGAACTCTGATGAGAACTGGGAGGTAAGCAAAAGACCACATGTCTGGGATAGTAGGCACAAGATTCTGGAAGCCCCCTCCTCAGCTTTATAGAAACAGTAAACAATTGCTGAAGAAAGGGGACTCTGACAGAAGATTTTTTACTTGAACTGTAGTTATATGAAAGTTGGGAAGATATATCTAAGGTCACAGCTTCCAAGAGTCATCACCCATGTTGGGGTAGGTTTTTTTGGTGATGCATTTGTTTTTTGAATCATGCCTGCTCCTAAAGGTAAACCCTCACCCATACGCCCATTAGCATCCCCATTAACACTTATGGGGTCACCAAGTTGGACATTGTTGCAGTCATTCCTGTCATAAGTAACCTTTCAGGGGTAAGCAAACGTGTGTGTGTGTGTGTGTGTGTGTGTGTGTGTGTGTGTGTGTGTGTGTGTGTTTCAACTCCCCAGGAACATTCTCACACACATTCCTATCCTGCCACCTCGGTCATACATCACTACCACATGCTACTGTCACTAGATACCACTGTGTTTTGCAATGATCTCATTGACAGTTGGCTTTCCACACTGAGTCCTGTTTCACAGATGAGAAGCTCAAGCTGGAAAGCTTGGGTGACTTCGGAAGGTCCCAGAGGATCCTTCAGCTTTGAAACCATCAAGATTTACCTTCTTCTGTGCACATAGTTTGAACTCTTCACTGGCAAATAGTGGACCGGTCCAGAAAAGAATGGGTAAATTTCACGCCAAACTTTTTGAGTTGGTAAGCCTTTTGTGTATCGTTTTTCATCCTTAGAGCCTCAGTACATGGAAGGGATGGTATGTTGCATAGCATCTTGAATTTCTGCTTCCTTTGGTAGGTAATACAGATTACATTTCCAATTATTTCAAATAATGTGAGGTGGTTGGTTTTTTTAAAATAATGAATAGAGGCTACTGGGATAGCTCAGTGGGTAAAGGCACTAAATGCCTAGACTGATTATCCGAGGTCAATCCCTGGGTCCCTCAAATGTTGGAAGGGGAAAACTGACTTCAGGAAGTTGATATTTGACCTTCATATGTATGCCATCTCTCTCTCTCTCTCTCTCTCTCTCTCTCTCTCTCTCTCTCTCTCTCTCTCCCTTCTCTCTCTTCTCCCTCTCTTCTCTCTCATCTCTTCTCTCTCTCCTTCATAAATGAAAAATTATAAATTATACTAAAATAGTTTAAAGTAGCAAATTCAAAAAACTAACCAAATGGAGGTCACAAGATTTGTAACTAGATGAAATTGATAATTACCTTTCTCCTCTGGTAGCATGCAGAGTAACTTCTAGTACCATGAACATTAATCAGTCCATAGAAGTGAAGCTTCTAATAGGGCACCAGCTCCATTTCGCTCTATTTGATGAAATGAGTAAGTTGTGTCCTTAGCAATCAGGCTTTGCCATTAGACTATAATGACTCATAACCTTGGCAACAGCCTGTGATGTTTGGGTGATCTATAGGACTCTTGTGGTCAATGATTCAACAAGAGGTAACTCCAGTCCATGGCACTGGAGGTTTTACTTGGTGGCCTAAGATATCTAGTTTGGGCACTGTTTTCCCCATTATATGGTGATTCCATTTAAATTCCATTTATCCGTGTATATATTTTAGAAAGTTTCTGCTGTAATGATTACCATATGGCTTTTCCAAAGGTGTTTGCTATTAGTCATCCCTCCCCGTATTTCCTCCTTTACCCTCTCCTCTAATCCTCCTAGTCATTTACTCCTCTTATTCCAGTTTCCTCATTGTCTTTCCATAACAACACATTTGATTTTCTCTTCCTTGGAATATTCCTTTCCCCTTTGCACCTTGCTAGTTACCTAACTTGTGTGGTTATTTGGGTTGAAGCACACATGTTTAAAGCTTAAAAGGTAATGTCCACATATAAGAGAAAACACATTTTTATTATTCATTCAACAGTTGATGGTCATCTAGAACAGAGACCTGCCTGTCAAATATACTAGTAGCATAAATATCATGGGAGTGATCACCCACTTTTGACTGGATTTAAGGCCCACTCCATGAAGTGAAACCCATATCTGACACTGCTAAATGGGCCACGAACCTAAGATTAGATAGATTATAGGCCAGAGAGGAAACCTATTGTTATTATTCTGCTAAAGGAACATAGCAATAAAATGACTTCCTAATGACATATTGCCATACCCATAGACAAGAGCATGGCTTAGCCCTCATCAGAGACACTTCTCCTTGGAGTATATGGTAATTAATGCAACAACTAGACAATGAGCAAAGTGTCAGAGATTTTGGAACACTCGGCCTTAAATAGATAGGATGTCTTTATCAAACACTTCTCCTCAAGGTTCCAGGAATGATATAGAAGAGGCAGAAGTGATGGGAAACTCCAAGGACATAGTATCTTCCAGACACACAACAGGACTGATACAGTATGATCTTAGAGACAACGATGGCACACTCAAGACCTGCATAGGTTCAAACCAGACAACATCCCAACCCCCACCCTAGCCCTGAGAAGGGGAAGTTGAAGCAAAGTCTCACACCTAATCAAGAGGCTATTTATTGATACCTACTAGGAAAAGGAAAATCAGTTTTTCCCAATTGAGAGTCACAGGGTCTTCGAACTAGGAGCAGTTAGGCAATACAACACAGATGTACGAAGGTCTTTTTTGCATGTGCTTTCTGATTGGTTTGGCTTATTGTTTTGTTTTGTCTTGTTTCTTTTTTTTTTGGTTTAGGGGAATATTTTTAATTTTGTTTTGGCATTTTTGTTGTTATTAATTAATATCAATTTTCTTTATTTTATTTGTGGGAAGGTCTGTTTCATTTTTTGCCTTTTCAAGACTTTTTTATTTATTATTTGGGAGGTTTTAGAGAGACAGAACATGAACTTGCATGGGAAGAGAGGTGTAGAGGATCTGGGAGGACTTGGGAAAGAAAAATGAATGTGATCAAAATACATTGTATGAAAAAAATACTTTAATAAGAAAATGTTTACTAACTGTAATGGTTTGAATGAGAATAGTCCACATACTCACATACCTTTGAATACTTGGTGTCCTATTGGTGACACTCTTTGGGAAGGATTAGGAGGTATTCGTATGTCTAGATGACAGCAGGGGCCAGTGGTCTCAGTTGTCCCCAGGACTAGAGATCTAGATGGTTGTTATCCACCCTGCTAGGGTGCTTGAAACTGAGCTCAGGTTCTCTGCAGGAGCATACTTGCTCTTAAGCAGTACAATCTCTCCATTTTCCAGAATTTTAATGTTTATCTATATTTACAAGAAATTCAGAAACTAGAAAAGGTAAGGAATCATCAGAGGAAGAAACCTATTTGTCATTTCTAGAATGTAGCAAATTTTGTAGAAGAAGAGGTAAATTTTATTCAATAAATAGCATTCTCTAGCTGCTTTTTAAAACAGTTTTATGGAAAAAGTACTGTAAACTGAAACAAGAATATGAAAAAGAAAAGCCTGGCATACCTTCTCTGGTACCTCAGACAATGAAACAAAGAGAAACCTCTAAGTTCCGTTTCCTCTATTGTGGAGCCTGCATAGCTCTATGGGAACTAACATTCTAGCACACAAATATTTGTGAAAGGCTGTGGTATATTTTTGTTAACTGTAAACTGGCTCTCCAGAAGCAAAAGGAGCAAAACTGACTCTTCTGAAAACTAAAGACACTACCACCCAAGATGAAATTAAATTCTACTTAGGCAAGAGACAAACTTGAGAGAAAGAGAGAGAGAGAGAGAGAGAGAGAGAGAGAGAGAGAGAGAGAGAGAGAGAGAGAACAGTAACTATGGGTAACCAGGTGAAAAAAATTGTTGGGAAAAGCTGGTAGCCATGGAAACAGTAACATCACTTGTTCCAAATTCTAAAACAAGCATTTTACTGGGGCCATTGGAATGTCTGTTAATGTTGTTCCCTCAAAAATGCAAACTTACAAAGTCTAAATTTTTAAAAGGGGGTGGTCATTTGTACTCTTGCAAAAAAAAAAGTCTTTAAATAATCAAGAAAGCTAAAAATGATAAATAAGTAATGCCAAGAAATGAATGTCAGTCAGGTATGGTAACACATGACTTTAATCCCAGCACTCAGGAGGCAAAAGCAGGTGGGTCTCTGTGAATTCAAGTTCAGCCTGGTCTATATAGTTAGTCCCAGTCCATCCAGGGATACACAGTAAGTCCTTCTCAAGAAGAAGAGGAGGAGGAGGGGAGGAGGAAGAGGAGGAGGAGGAGGAGGAGGAGGGAGAAGAAGAAGAAGAAGAAGAAGAAGAAGAAGAAGAAGAAGAAGAAGAAGAAGAAGAAGAAGAAGAAGAAGAAGAAGAAGAAGAAGAAGAAGAAGAAGAAGAAGAAGAGGAGAAGAAGGGGGTGTCAATTTGATTAGTATAATGGAAACATGAAAGTATATTTAGATGTTATTGTATAACATGTATGCATGACAAACTAGAGAATCAAATCAGGTGCTATATTCTCTGTAGCTTTCGGTGAAAGATAAAATACCCACTAACCAAAATAATAGCATTACTACTAATATTAGCAGTAGCAGGGACAGGCTTTCAAAGGATGACAAGATGTTTATAATCTCAAAAATGGGAAACAGGAATATTGGAACATATTACCTGTCTGTCCTTCTGTGTATACTTGACAATTCCTATAATAAATACAACTTAATCCTTGCCTCAAAAGTTTAAAGATATGAGTTCAAGCTCTAGAAATCACATAAAAATACCAAACATGATGGTGCCTCCTTATAACTCAGGACCAGAGAGGCCGAGACAGGACAATCCCTGAGGTCTGCTGGTATCTAGCACAGTTGATGGGCTCCAGGCCAAGAAGAGGTACTGTCTCAAAGGAGGTGTGTGAGTCAGGTGGTGATGGCATATGCCTTTAATCCCAGGAGTTGGAAGGAAGAGACAGGTTTATCTATGTGAGTTCAAGGCCAGACAGGTCTTCAGAGTGAGTTCCAGGACAGCCAGAGTAAAACAGTGAAATCTTGTCTTGGGGAAGAAAAAAAAATCAAAGGAGGTAAGTGGCATTCCTTATGACATCTGAGGTTTGTCTTCTGGCCTACACACACACACACACACACACACACACACACACACACACACAAGTGTACCCTCACAAACACAATCACACATATAATTACACACAAACAAAATATATACCTTAAACCCAAATAATTTGGCACCAAGGCTCATGATTAAGGAGTCTTCCTATATTGTCATGAATGTTTTTTCTGTGTGTTTCTAAAGGCAATTTCAAAAGAACTGAGTTTGAACTGTTGTTCTGGATGACCTTGGGGAGCTGTGACTCTCTTATAAGTCAGCTAACAAAGAAGGCTAACTTGATCATCATGGCCTTTTCTAGGATATGTCTACAGCTGGTTTGTACTTTGCTCAATTGGCAGAATGATCAGATAAGGGAATGACTTTTTAATATCATAATAATACTTTGAATATATATATATATATTAAAGTTAATTTAAAAGATATATTTTTAAAGCTAATTTAAAAGATGGCTTCATTATTTATAATGACTATATTTAATATTTTAACTGCAATATACAAGGTCAGAAATTTTCTAAAATGATCAATTCTATGAACAATAGCTTGGGAGGAAACTATTTAATTTATTATTTTGTAGAAAGATTGAACTCATGCCCCTGAAAGCTCCTACCTGCTAATAAAAATCTAATCGTGACTTTCCGCACGGTTCGGGTCACCAGCTAATGGCTTGATTTGAATAAAACAGTTATAATATCATATGGCAAAGGTTCTACCAAACAGCAACCTAGCATTGTGTGGTCTAGAATTAAAAGGGGGGGCCTCAAAAAAAAGGGGGGGGGGCCTCTACGGCCCTTCAAACAGCTGCACTGGCACCATGTTGCTAACTTTGTTGATCAGACACTTAAAAGCAAGTGCAATTAACTAAAAAAAAAAACAAAACAAAACAAAAAAAAAACCCTTGGACAACCCAGACTTCATGCTACATCCAGCAGCAGAACCCAGTTTTGAGTTTTATTGTTATCTTGCTATAGATGTTTTCTACAACTTCCCTGTACTCTTTTGCTCTTAGGCACATCCTTAATTGAAGGTCAGAAAAATAAATCATCCATTAAGAATAATGGATCTGAAGGTGAAAAGATGCCTCAGACAAAAAAAAAAAAAAAACACTCACCTTAAAATCAGAAGGCTTGGAGTATAGTTCCAAAGTAGACAAATAAAGAACTGGGCAAACACGGGCACAGGGGAAATTTTCCTGAACAGAACATCAATGGCTCATGCTCTGAGATCAAGAATTGACAAATGGGACCTCATAAAATTGCAAAGCTTCTATAAGGCAAAGGACACTGTCAATAGGACAAAACAGCAACCAACAGATTGGGAAAAGATCTTTATCAATAATCCTACATCCTATAGAGGGCTAATATCTAATATATACAAAGAACTCAAGAAGTTAGACTCGAGAGAATCAAATAACCCTATTAAAAAGGGGGATACAAAGGAAAACAAAGAATTCTCAACTAAGGAATATCGAATGGCTGAGGAAATACATAAGGGAATGTTCAACATCCTTAGTCATCAGGGAAATGCAAATCAAAACAACCCTGAGATTCCACCTCACACTAGTCAGAATGGCTAAGATAAAAAAACACAGATGACAACAGATGCTGGCAAGGATGTGGAGAAAGAGGAACACTCCTCCATTGGTGGTGGGATTGCAAGCTGGTACAAACACTCTGAAAATCAGTCTGGAAATTCCTCCAAAATTTGGACATAGTACTACCTGAGGACCTAGCTATACCACTTCTGGGCATATACCCAAAAGATATTCCAACATATAATAAGGACACATGCTCCACTATGTTCATAGCAGCCTTATTTACAATAGCCAGAGGTGGAAAGAACCCTCATGTCCTTCAACAGAGGAATGGATACAGAAAATGTGGTACATCTACACAATGGAGTACAACTCTGCTATTAAAAACAATGACTTAATGAAATTCATAAGCAAATGGATGTAACTAGAAAATACTATCCTGAGTGAAGTAACCCAATCACAAAATAACACACATAGTATGCACTCACTGATAAGTGGATATTAGTCCAAAAGCTCATATTGCCCAATGACACAAACCACAGACCACATGAAGCTCAAGAAGAAGGACAACCAAAGTGCTTCAGTCCTTTTTAAAAGGGGGAATAAAAATATTCAGAGGAAGAGATATGGAGACAAAGTTTGAGCAGAGACTAAAGGAATGGCCATTCAGAGCCTGCCCCACTTGGGTATCCAGCCCATACACATACAGCCACCAAACCCAAACAATATTGCTGATGCCAAGAAGTGCATGCTGACAGGAGCCTGATATAGCTGTCTCCTGAGAGGCTATGCCAGAGCATGACAAATACAGAGGCAGATGCTCACAGCCAACTGTTGAACTGAGAACGGGGTCCCCATTGGAGGAGTTAGAGAAAGGATTGAAGGAGTTGAAGGGGTTTGCAACCCCATAAAGACAACAATAACAACCAACCAGAGCTCCCAGGGACTAAACCACCATCCAAAGAGTACACATGGACAGACCCATGGCTCCAGCTGCATATGTAGCAGAGGATGGCCTTGTTAGGCACCAGAGGGAGGAGAAGCCCTTGGTCTCGCCAAGGCTCAATCCCCCAGTGTAGGGGAATGTCAGGGCAGAGAGGCAGGAAGGGGTGGGTGATTGGGTGGGGGAACACCCTCATAGAAGAAAGGGGAAGATATGGGATAGGGGGTTTATGGACAGGAAACTGGGTAAGGGGATAACATTTGAAATGTAAATAAAAAATATCCAATTTTAAAAAAAAAGGTGAAGAACCGAAGACTAGACAGGTCATGGGCCCTATGTAAAAAGCTACTGTGAGAGGCTGGAGAGATGGCTCAGTGGTTAAGGGCACCAACTGCTCTTCCAGAGGTCCTGAGTTCAATTCCCAGCTCACAGCCATCTGTAATGGGATCTGATGCCCTCCTCTGGTGTGTCTGAAGACAGCGACAGTGTACTCTTATACACTACATAAATAAATTAAAAAAAAAGAAAAGTATAAAAAGCTACTGTGAGTATTCTTCTAAAGAAACATAGCAATAATGTGACTCCTGATGATGTATTTCTAAACCCACAGAGAAAAGCATGGCTCAGCCCTCCTCAGCTCCTTCTTGCAGTAGATGGCAATTAACACAAAGAACAACTGAACGATGTGCAGGGAGAAGGAGGCTTTCAAGTACTCAGTCCTAAATAGAATGTCTTTATCAAACCCTTCCCAGCAGAAGAGGAATTTAAAAGATTTTTAGTCGAGGGGGTGAATTACTCCAAGGAAATAATAAAACAGGACTGATGCACAAATAAACTCACAGAGCCTGAGGAGGCATGCATAAGACCTTCACAGGTTCAAAGAAGAAAAGACAAAAAATGTCGGCATTGAAAAAGGGAAGCAGACAAAAAAAAAAAAAAGAGTCCCATCCCTCACTAAGAACTTATTTACAACTGATACCCAGTGAGAGAAGGAAAGTCAGTTTTCTCCAATATAGTATATAGTGGTTTGAATAGGTTTGGCCCCTCATTGATTTCTGAATCCTCAATTAGGTATGCTTCAATGTTTGACAATAGGGAATGACACTATTGGGAGTTGTGGCTTTATTGGGGTAGGTGTGGCCTTGTTGGAGGAAGTATCAATTTTGAGGTGTGCTTCAAAGTCTGCAAGTGCGGGGTTGGGGATTTAGCTCAGTGGTAGAGCTCTTGCCTAGCAAGCGCAAGGCCCTGGGTTCGGTCCCCAGCTCCAAAAAAAAAAAAAAAAACCACAAACAAACAAAGTCTGCAAGTGCCCATGGTCTGCTCAGTGTGGAATCCGTTTCCTCCTAACTGCCAAGATGTAGAACTCCTGGCCCCTCCAGCACTGATGCCATGTTCCTTATCATAATGATAATGGACTGAACCTCTGAAACTGTAAGCCATCCCCAGTTAAATGTTTTCCTTTATAAGAGTTTCCTTGGTCATGGTGTCTTTTTTGGTTTGTTGGTTGGTTGGTTGGTTGTTCTTATTTTTTGTTTGTTTGTTTGTTTGTTTATTTTATAGTATTTCTTTACAGCAATAAAACTCTAATGTCATTGAGTGTATCAACCACATTTCAGGGTAGATCCAAGGCCCAGGTAGTTGACCAACACAAAATAGACTCCATGTTTTTGCTTTGATAGTCTTTGTCTTATAAGGGCTCTTTGTTTGTTTGTCTGTTTGTTTGTTTGTTTGTTTGAGATACTTTTGAGAGAGAGAGAGAGAGAGAGAGAGAGAGAGAACACAAAGTTGGGTTAGTACAGACATGGGAAAAATCTGGATGTAGTTGGTCAAGGGGACAGAATGTGATCAAAATATATTGCATGAAAAGAAATTTAATAAAAGTAAATAAATAAGAAAAGAAAAAATACTTAAGGCATGAGCAAAGGTGGTTGAAGCATCGATGATCAGTGGACAGTGCAAGAATAAACAGTGTAACTGTGCTGACCTAGAACTTGCTATGTGGCCAGGGACAACCTTGACCTTTCCCTTTCCTGCTTCTGCCTAATTAATACTGCCTAATAATTACCGGGAAGCACCATAACAGCCATGCATCATCAATCCTCGGGGCTCTTTGTGGGATAAATGCTCAGAAAATGATGATCTCAGCATGACAGGGAGGTGGACTTTACAGTCTCCTGGATCAAAAAAGCAGCCAGTGCACAGCTGCCATGGTGGTTCCAACAAATATGGCCTCTGTGATCCTGATATTAAACATAGGCAAACAGTATCACCATAATCTGTACATCATCAATAATAACTAGAATAAAACTCTTGGAGAATTAATAGTATAGCTCAATGCCATGACCTCCAAAATTAGTCACAGATAAATAAAACAGAATAATTATGTAAAATGTGGGTAAAGGGCTTTAGTCTGCATGAGATGTGGCCAGTTGGGCACTAATGGCTGGTATTTATCATAGTGAGGATTCTGGCCTCACATGGGGTCCTAAAGACTAAGATCTTATTCCTTTGATGGTTACATTCCTGAGAATGGCTTTGGATCAGTGGTTCTCACCCTTCCTAATGCTAAGACCCTTTAATGCAGTTCTTCATATTATGGTGACCCCCAACCATCAAATTATTCTGTTGCTACATCATAACTCTAATTTTACTACTGTCATGAGTTGTGAGGTAAAGACTTGTATTTTCTGATGATCTTAGGCAAGCCCTATGAAAAGGTCATTTGATGCCCAAAAGGGTCTCCAGCCACGGGTTGAGAACCACTGCCTTGGATCTTTAAAGGATGTCTCCAAGCTGCTAAAGATACACATTTCCTAGTGTAAGCCTGCATTTGGTAAACACAGAGTAGATGAGTTCATCAAGGCCTCGGTTCTATTAGCAAGCGTTAGGCAAGCAAGTGCTTTGAATAAGTGGGTGTTCTGTTTTGTTTTAGAGGGCATGGTAAACACCTCAACGCCCAACACAATGTTATGCTTTCTTCAAGCATAACACCTCAGACATGCTTTCTTCCATTCACCAACACTAGTACGAAGTAGGACGACTAGCAACAATGTCATTCTATTCTGAATATTGTTGTTGTTCACTTGAAGAAACGGCTTCAACGAAATTAAGGGACTTGACTTGGTCGTATAGAAGTGGAAGATCTAGAGCCACGCCTTGGGTTTTCCTGACTTCACAACCATCTTCCTCTTCCCTGTGCCACCCCTAGACTGTGGGATCTCCTGGAGATTTTCTTATACACTTACCTGAGTTGAAAATGAAAAGGAGATTAAGGATAGAAGATAGATTAGATAGATAGATAGATAGATAGATAGATAGATAGATAGATAGATAGATAGATAGATAGATAATAGATCCAAACATACATATATACATAGATACATAGACAGATAGATGAATAGATACATACACAGATAACTGATAGATCAAACATACATATATATAGAGAGAGAGATAGACAGACCAATACATATGTACATACATACACACATACACAGAAACAGATACAGACATAAATAGAGACATAAAAGCATAGATAGGTAGGTAGGTAAGTAGATGATAGATAGATAGATAGATAGATAGATAGATAGATAGATAGATAGATATCTTATTACAGACAGACAGACAGACAGACAGACAATGCAGACATACAGAAAATACAGTGATCCAGCAAGATTTTTGGTTGGTGGTAGCAGTGGTGGTGGTGGTGGTGGTGGTGGTGGTGGTGGTGGTGGTATGTGTGTGTGTGTGTGTGTGTGTGTGTGTGTGTGTGTGTGTGTGTGTGTGTGTGTTTGGGAGTGGGATGGTGTGTTTGGGATTGTTTTCTGGTTTCAGTTAACTAGTATTTATTGAAATTCTTATTGTAAAGCACACTCACCATTAGTTGTTTTTGTATCTTCATTTTAGTTTGTTTACATGATTGGTTAGTTGTGTTTAGTGAGAACTCAAGCTATTTATTATCTTTCAAACAGAGGAAACAACTCTCCCCAAATCAAAAGCAGTAAACCTTTTGATCTGCAGAAATTGCTCAACAGTTAAGAGGGCAGATGGTCCATGTTCAGTCCCAGTACCCACATCCAGCCACTCACAACCATCAGTAAACCCAGTTCCAGGGTACCCAAAATTCTCTAGCCTCCACAGGTACCCAAACACACATGGTGCCCATAAACTCATCCAAGCGCATATAAACATACGCCTAGACACAAATAATAATAAATAGGGTTGGGGATTTAGCTCAGTGGTAGAACACTTGCCTAGCAAGGGCAAGGCCCTAGGTTCGGTCCCCAGCTCCAAAATAATAATAATAATAATAATAATAATAATAATAATAATAATAATAATAATAAAAAATAAGTGAAATCTTTGAAAAGGTGAATCTTGTGGTAATTATGCCACAATGAATGGCTTCAAGCACCAAATCCTTCAAGTAATTAACCAGGTATCTTACTCACGTTCCAAGCCTGCCAGCCCACCTGGATCTTACTTTTTACGGGGCTTTTAGGCTGAGAACATGAAAGGAAAGAAATCCCACATTACTTTTGTTAGCCAGCCCCGTTAGTGCTGAGTCGCTCTTTCTGCTCTTGTTGCCAACAACATGGGTGGCTCACACAAGGGCGACTGGTTTTCCAGCTGAGAGAATGGCACAATCGCGGAACAAAGGACAAAAGCGGTAACGAGCCAGCCTTTACTGATAGCGTCAGAACACTGCTATAGTATGGTATCACTACTCCATGGAGGGGATATGATCTTAAAATGAACTGTTCACAGATAATTGAGGTGGAAGGAAATGGAACGAGTCATAGCTTTTCACTTTGGGCATGGAAAAAAGAAGAACATGAAATCCAGTTCACAAGGCTGATTCGTGCTGAGTCAACGCCGCGTTTGGCACCTCCTTTGCCACTTGTCTCTCAAAGCAGAGACTTGTTGAGATCTGCTACGTAACTCAACACAGAGACACAGCCTTCCTATTGCAAATAGGCCCAATTTTCCTACTAAATTGGCATGATATAATGTCTCTTCACTCACCAAGTGCCTGCTATAGGCTCTTTTTTTCACTTATTTTCAGTCTTAATCTCATGTTGTAACTTGGTTGTTAAGAATTGAAAAAAAAGATATATGGTTAGAAAAATATTAGAGACTAGAAGGCACTATTGGTGTGTTTTGAGCTGCCTAGACTCAGAGCTACCAAGGAAGAAAGGGAAATGGATTTTTTTTCCTTTGAGTAACAGATGGTTGAAATAGCAAAGAAGTCATACTGGGAATTTATTTCTTTTTTGTAAATGCTCAATATCGTCTAAAAATTTTATAAGGACTTTCAAATATCGCAAGCCTCTCGCTGGACTGTAAGAAGTTGAACTGTTTTCTAAGAAAGAAAAGATAATTAAAATCCAGTTACCTGATGCCAAGGTGAGTCATTGCACAGACCAGCGTCAGCAGTCAGTTTGCCTTCTCGAGACTGAATCAATTACTTTGAACAATGAACACAGAGAGTGCTTCCAATTTCTTCCTGCTGGGTAGAAATGCTTGCCCTCGTTCTGTGGAAGGACAGAGATAAAGTCGGCACCTTCTGAGTTAACTAGCTCTCGTCTATCTTACAATTAGAAGTGTTCAACAAGCCTGCAAAAAATGACCCAGGAAGACGGGAGTTGGTGTAGCACCAGGAAGGCAGGAGAGACAAGGAACTTGAAATCACAGCTTAATTCCATGGCCAATAATAAACACAATTCCAAAGGCTAGAGTAAAGTCAGACTTACAATGCATTTACAATAAAGTGCAATAGGAGACTCTCAAGAACTGTCCTTCATTTTGATCAACAAAATTCTCCTCTCTGAAACAAACTGGGCCGTGTTACTCTACACCTCCCTGGATTCACTATTATTAGGCAAGCCACTCAAACTTTAACCCACAAAGGAAGATTGCAGGGATGACGACTGATATTGCCCACCTTGGAGTTAATGTTGCTGGTGCATCTAAAGCACTTAGTTAGGAATGCGCCTAGTGCCACAGTGACAGCTCACAAGGTGACAGCCAATATTGTGATTATGACGTATGGGAATGACAGTGCTGCTTTAAAACTGGCTTTGAGATCACTCCAAACAACTTATCTTTGGTGAGAGACGTAGTTAAAAGCATCCCAGTCAGAAAACAAAGCCTCTCATAGGAGCTGGGGAGATGATTTAGCGGTTCAATCAATGTGCAGCTCTTTAGAAGCCATGACTCACATGGGTGGGCTCACAACCACCTTAACTCCACCTCCAAAGGACTCTGACTCCCTCTTCTAGCCTCTACAGGCACTCACATACACACACACACAACTTGAACACACACACACACACACACACACACACTCACAAGCTCTCACATGCGAGAACGCACGCAAATAAACAAGTAGGCCTAAAATTCAATTAAATGTAAATCTTTTCTCACAGACTTTTGAGAGGCCAGATAACAGTTTGAACCCCATTCCCCAAACATAAGGAGACACAGGGTCACAAAGATACTCAGAGAAGTGAAACCTATCAAATAATGGAATAATAAGAGAGAAGAGAAACTATATTAGAAATAACTTCAGTATTAAATAAGAATATGAGAACACCATGTTTCAAAATAACTTCCAGTTGCTGTTGCCCAAGGAAAGTTTGCCTTACCAGTACCTTCCAATGTCTTAAACTTTTATTCTTCAATTTAACTCATTTTCTTCTTTTATGGACTATATTACTTTTGTCACAGACGAAATATCAGCAAAAACCAGCTTAAGCAATGATATGACTTTATCAGCTCATGAATTTGATCTCCAAAAATTTAAATCATATTCTTAATATCTCTATTTATTTCCCTCTCTTCTCTCTATCTCTCTCCCTCTCCCCCTGTCTGTCTCTCTCTCTCTCTCTCTCTCTCTCTCACACACACACACACACACACACACACACACACACACACCTCTTCTCTCTCTCCTGTCTGTGTCAGAGCTGTTCCTGTGTTATCTAATCACTTCCTGTCACTTTCACTCAGAGATCTCTGCTTTAAGAACATTGAGCAGGGGACAGGGTTTCTGCAAGACTAATCATCCTCATTTAGTGAACCCAGGGGGAAGTGGACGTTTCTTCCCCAAAACCCATTCTTATTATTATGTAAAATCCAAGGCAGGTTTCTGATGAGCTAACCTGCTTACACGCATCTCCTCATTCCAGTCACTGTTACAAGCTACCACGATTTACTTACTGATGGCCCCAGATGTACATTCCCACAACCAGTATCCCCAGCTGAACCTGTAATTAAGAAAGGGCAGCTATGGGCTAGAGAGATGGCTCAGTGGCTGAGAGCACTGTCTACTCTTCCAGAGGTCCTGAGTTCAAATCCCAGCAACCACATTGTGGCTCACAACCATCTGTAATATATGTGATGCCCTCTTCTGGTGTGTCTGAAGACAGCTACAGTATATTTTTATATAGTAAATAAATCTTTTTAAAAAACGGCAGCTCCTATGAAAAGCAGGAACAGTGCTGTAACACAAATATACTGTTTTTATTGGGGTGGGAAACGAGTCTCCATGACATGGATGTAATAAGTGACCTTGTTTGCAGGGTTATCATGTGAGCAGTGAGCAGTCCCACTTTCAAGGGCTGCATGCCTGTGCCTTCTTCCTTTACCTTGTTTCAGCAAAGCACGAGCTGATGCAAGACATCACAGCCTTTGAGGGGCTAAACGACTCTGATGTCAGAGTCCTGGTCAGGGATTAGCACTAGCAGACATAGCACGGCTCACCCTTTCTGCAGACCTAACACGAGCAGCAAAGGCAGAATGCTCAAGCAAGGACATGTGACTTCTTGAGGATGCAAATAAAAGATGTAGACAAGAACCATGTGGAAAGAGGATAAATTTTCCACTCCTGCACAGCAGATTTTATTTCCAAACATCTCATTTTCTTCCCCAAAACGGCAGTGCAGATTTTGCAAACATGATGGGTTATATAAGTAGGATTATGTACTCTTCGTGCAAACTCCAAAGCCAGCTGTCCATCCGGTTCCACTTCCCAAATAGGAAAAAGGATTACTACCCTGCTCCAACACAATGCTGGACAGATATTGATCAATTTCAAATTAGAATGGAAAATTCTTATTCAACCAGAGTCCTTTCAAAGGCAATGGCATTTTGATTACATGATTGTGGCTTGTTTTATAGAGTCCATCGGTAGATCAGAGGACCACACAATTCATTCAAGGGTGATTAGTTTCTTCCCCCAAATCCAAACGTGAAAGTCTTGTTCCTTTGTTTTTGCGTTTGTTTGTATGAAACAGCAGCTCCGTGGACCCTAAAAATGGATTGTTTTATATCTGTTTGTTTTAAAGCAAGATCCTATGTAGCCCAAGCTGGCCTCACACTTGCTAGGTAGCCAAGCATGACCTTGAGCTGACTGTTCTCCTGATTCTGCCTCCCGGATGCTGAAATTAAATTATGGGCATATACACCAACATACCCAGCTTTGAAATCATAAAACACACACACACACACACACAGAGAGAGAGAGAGAGAGAGAGAGAGAGAGCTCAGAATGTGTCCTTATCAGGAGATAGGGTCTTTGTGAAGGAAGTCAAATTATAATAAGGACACGAGCACAGCCTCTAATGTGAGTAGTGCACAGAGAAAATATGTGAAGATGAAGAACTAGAGCAGTGCGATGCCTCCCCTCCCCCACCACAGAGAAGGAACACTGAAGATGACTAGCAGACGACCAGAAGGCAGTGGGAGCCATGAACTGATTCTCCCTCCCGTCCACAGCAGGGGTCATGCTTGCCAACACCTTGGCCCTGCACATCCAGCTTCCAGAATACCAATACAATAAAGACTCGTTGTGTACTTTGTGGTGCTTTGTTACAGCAACCATAGAAATCCATGTGAGGCAAGAAACATGCGAGAAAGAAAAGAAGGAAGTATTACCCAGGAGACCAACGTGACTCTTTCTTTATGGTATTTTCTCTCAGAACCTATTCTTTCCAGACCAGATAAAAATCATTAAGTGAGAAAATTGCCTTTGTGACACAGATTCAAAACTCATCTGTTTTATTCAGCAAAGCTAGATTGGCTCCTGATATAACATAGGAATTATCCAGGTTAGAACCGTAGCTGTAAACCTTGGCTGTTCATTGTGAAGTACGCACAACCTCGGGTAAACTAGCTCAGGTCATCTTGGGACATGGTGATTTAATTTCTCTGATTAACTATGTTCGTTGATCCAAAAAAACTGGGGACAAAGGCCAGGATTTCCCTCCTCTAACCTACTCCGTTTAGTGACTAGCTTGGTTCTACTAATAGCCTCCTCTATAATCCTTCTTTCAGTGATACCTGGGTCCATGTGTTTTGCTCTACTCGGGATTGGTATGAGAGTAAAGATAGCGTGGGAAAGGCAAAGGAATCTCACTCAGCCTCTGCGCGACTCCACTTGTCAGGTAACAATCAGGATGCCGCATCTGCCTAGGAGATTATCTAAGGCGCCTCGTCATTGCTGCATCGGCATCCCACCTAGCCAAGGAATGAGATGATAAATCTGTTGTTCCCAATATCTCAGGAGCCACCAGTTTCTCTTAAAGGCTACTTTACTGGTAGAACAGTAGGAGTCCCAGCTACCTGTTCGGTGCTAAATTTGGACGTGAAACTTATTTTCCTTTTCACCAGGAGGTAGCAAGCAAGCAGAATCCACCGAAGTTGGCTGTCAAGATTCCAAGACAGCCTGGGGAATCTCAGATCGCCGATAGTGCGAGCAAACGTAAAAGCAAAACATGGTTAGGAATAGAGCATCGCTCCAGAAAGAAGCACACGGTTTTGGTTTCTGGTATTGTTATCTTTCTTGATTAGAAAAGATGGCTCATTATCAATAGCAGAGACCCACTCAGGAATGCAAAGAACACGGCAAGTGTGCCAGCATGCGCATTGACGATGACAAATGCCAAGCTGTTTTATGTAAGTAGACTTTGAGATACATATGGCTGAGGCAGAAATAACGCTGCAAAGCCTCAAGGAATGTTTTCCATTTCAGCACATCCATTCTCATTCCAAGCCTGTCCAATCCAACCAGCAGGCATACTCTGCTTCAGGATGGTTTATGCCTGTCTGTGAGCCCTCGGGATTTGGAGCTGGACCTCCCCCTTTCGATTCCGCAACTCTCTTTCCATAAATCGTTCTATGCATTTCAAACTCCCACCCCTGCAACTGAGGGTCCTCTCTACCCTCACTCATTTACCAACTACACAGGCCAAAGTCCTCGTTGTGGTTTCATTCGACCCACCCTGTTTTTAAAAAAATCAGTCATCGATCCCAGATTCCATGTTTTAGTTGGCAGGGGCTGCCTCAGCTGCGGTGTGAAGAGGAAAGAGCGTGAGACTGAAGAGGGAAAGTGCAACACAAGAACAAGCCATTCTCACTAGGAAATAAAAAAAAAAAAAAACAAAAAAAAAAAAAAAAAACAAAAAAAAACAAACCACCCGCTGTGCCGTCGCATCTTTCCTGGGCACCGCTGAATTCTATATTCTTTTAATTATTATCACAAACACACAGGCCATTTTAGTCCTATCTTCTTATATTTAGTTATACATGATTAAGTCCGTTTTACCGGCATGGTAGCTGCCTGGCGTTGCTCAGAGCTTTTAAAATGAGGTTAGCAAATTTAACTGAGAAAAAGACAATGCTAACCTGACACATTAGGAAACATTAACGCACGCACTTACAATTCCTTGGCAGGTTGTCTCCAAAGGTGAAGAATAAA
This sequence comes from Rattus norvegicus, assembly GCF_021556685.1. Lineage (NCBI taxonomy): Eukaryota > Metazoa > Chordata > Mammalia > Rodentia > Muridae > Rattus > Rattus norvegicus. The sequence continues at coordinate 31,218,769 of NC_141543.1, read as the reverse complement.
GACAGAGTCATTTCCATGAAGCAGCAGATGGAAAAGGTGCTTTTTTCAAGCATGGGTATAGGTCTATCAGGTCAATATTATTAAGATACGTGGACTTCAAATAATGAGACTTAGAACATTCCAGACGCTTCTGGAGAAAATGCAAGATGCTTCAGGAAGGAAAAGGCACCAAAACCAATCTCTTATTTTTGAATTTCTGAGTGTAGATGTTGAGTGTAAGGAACATCCTGTGAACAGGCTGGTGTTAGATTCAATCCTGAAATGTATAGTCTTGAAAGTGAAATTCGCAACCAAAAAAAAAAAAAAACCCCACATGAATTAAAGCACCCATGGTCTATTTTTAAATGTATTTTGGGGTGAGGGTGGGGTCAAACATGGCATTTAGAAAAGCATCCTTCTCCTGGCAGAATGATTATGTGTTTCATGTCGGCAGAAAGACTTCACTTCCAGTGATATTTTTCCAATTGTTAAAATAATAATAAAAAAAGTCCCTACTGCTTTCTTTGCAATCCATAATTTTGTGTTTTTAATTTAGATAACTGAAATCTCTCAAAGCAGAAATAAGCTGCATATTCATGAGTCCTGATTTGCTGCAGTCATTGCTAAGGCTGTGAGTCGGTGAAGACTTGAGTACCGAATCCTATTCTCGGGCAATTAGATCAGATGACTAGAAACTGAGGGAACGGGGGAATCTCATTCTCCCTTTCCTCTTTGAAGAATGCTGTTGGTCTATCAGAGGTCAACTTTCCTTGCTCCCAAACAGGGCTGATAATTAGTTGCTTCAACATTGGCAGGAGGGATAAAAGTCTATTTAATATGCTAACTCCAGGACTGTTAACTTTTTGTCCATCAGTCTTTAGTCCTGGACAACCAAGGGACCAAAGGGAAAATGGTATGTTAAAATGAGCTGAGCAGGTGTCTGGAAGATGGCTCAGTGGTTAAGAGCACATGTTGTCCTTGCAGAGAACCTGGGTTTGGTTCCCAGGACCTACCTAGGATAGCTCACAGCCACTAATAACTCCAGCTCCAGGGGGGGATCTTACAACTTCTTTGGGCCTCTGTGGGCACCATATTCATATGAACAGACGCACGCAAGAGAAACACACATATCCACATAACTAAAAATAAATTAAAAGTCTTAAAGAATTGTCACTGCTTAAGGGGCTCCAGGTGCCACCGTCAGTTTGCCTGCAGGAAGCCCTCTGTAAAAATAACAGACAAGAGCACAATCCAGGCTGCATGAACCAGATCTGTTATTTACTAGCTTTTGAATGTTGGGGTGCTGAAGTACTTCGCTTGCTTCATGAAGCTACTTCATCTGCAAACTGGGGGTGAGATATTTATATCATAACTAATATTCCATTAAGACGAAAAGATTGGCGTTATATGAAGAGACCACCAAAGTGATTGAGCAAAGTAGTAAACCAACAAATGCTCTTTATTTGCATTTATTTGCATTTATTTGTATCCATTCTTGCTTTCTCTTCCTCCAGGAGAGCACAAGTAAGAAGAAACAAACATAGCTGAGAACTGAAACTTCTTGAAAATGTCATGATTTATTTTTTTTCAGAGATGAATAATATGCCATTGTGGTGCGCATGTACACATTTTCATCTGTGGATGGGCACCTATGCTGCTTCCTTCCCCTCGCTTTCATGAATACAGCAACAATAAGCACGTGTTAGTGTCTCTGTGGTAGGGTATGGACTCCCTTGGGTATATGCCCAGAAGTGAAATAGTTGGGCCATATGGTAGTTCTATTTTTAATTTTTTGATGATTCCCCATACTGATTTCCATAATGGCTGTACTAATTTGCACTCCCACTGGCAGTGAATAAGGTCTCCTCTTCCCCGAATTTTCTCTTAAAGTTTGTTGTCAGATTTCTTAAAGATTAGCCATTCCCATTAAGATGAGGTGGTTCCTCAAAGCAGTTTTAATTTGCATTTCCTGGGTGGTTAGGGATCTTGAGCATTTTTTAAATAGGTACTGGCCACTTGTTCTGGCTTTCTTGTTCTGATAACTGCCCGTACATATTCTCACCCCATCCTTAACATGAGTCTATTCAAAGGTCTTAAGCCAAGCTCTCTCTGCCAGGAGCACCTGACCGTAAATGAGCCTGATGTAATCAGTCCACGCAAAAGTGTGATCCAGGCTGACTAGTTTCAATAGGATGGCAATTCGTAAAGCTGCTGGCCAGCCATGCTGAAAATGCACGCTAAACCAAAATAAATAATATTCTTTTCTGAGCTATTTTAAGACTAGTGGTAGACGATCTTGAAAATATGCACTAAATAAGTAAGTAATATTCGTGGGAATATAAAGAGAATAGACTCTTTACTCCTTTCAGAGAACAAGAGGTATCGGGTATTTTGAACATCCCTGAGTTTGGATCTATCTGATGGTAAACACTCAAATACTTTTATCCGTGGTAGTTTTATATATATATATATATATATATATATATATATATATATATATATATATATATATATATATATATATATAATAACCCAGACATAGCAATTCTTCAGCCTAAACCAAATGGTTGTATATGTTCACTTGGTAATAGAAGTGATTACATTGAAACATTTTGCCCTATGTGTGTGTGTGCGTGTGCGTGTGTGTGTGTGTGTGTGTGTGTGTGTGTGTGTGTGTGTGTGGTGTGTGTGCCTGCATGCACACTTCTGTCTCCAGCCATTTGGAAAGTTATTATGTACTAAACCTCTTTGGAAACATTATTATAATTCATTTCAAAGAAGCAGTTTACATAGGAAACAGGCTCACACATACACTGGGTTTCTAGTCAACTGTCCTTTCTTTATAAGTGTGCTGAGTGCAGTTGAGATTAAATAACCCCGGGAATGATCTATCCATATTCCCCTTCCCTAACAATTTGGTATTAGCATTTGGTGTGATTTGAATCAAACATTTTAAAGCACATTGGTGATTAGGTAATTTCCCTCTTCAGCTATCGTTTTTTTCTGAAGCTCATCTCATGAACTGAGTGCATTAATATTAAAGTTTGTGAAATAACAACCTTGAGGCGGGGGTTGTGTATGCCCTAACTTTTCCCTTCCAGAAGTGACTTCATCGTTGCCCCAGCTATCCGATGATCAATTGGATGAATAATAATGATGAGAATTAATATTTATTAAGCACTTAAAATATGCCAACACAGTGCCAAGCACTTAACACACCTCATTTAATTCCTACAGCAACACTATGTGACAAATATTATCTCTATTCTGTAGATGAGAGAACTGGAGCTCAGAAAAATAATCTAATAAGGCTTCATTTCTGAGAAACGGTACAGTTGGAAGGTAAAGCCAGGCAATCCGGCCCCAGAGCTCACCTACTTAATACTTTTGAATAATTTCCTTTAACTGATTGTTTTCTGGTAAAGGAAAAAAAACCTTTGATGATGATGGATCTTTTTCCTATATGGGGCATCATGGTAGCAAGTGCTCTACAGCCTGAATTTCCAACAACTGAGTACAGTATTTCTTACTGTCGATTATTCAGAACAATTCAGCTGATAGTGCGTGTAGATAAAAGTTTTCCAGTTCCTCAGCAAGGCACGCAGACACCCTCATATCCCACATCATCTTAAAAGATATTCCTTCAGAAAGATGCGGCTTTTTATCTTCAAAGTCAATATTGATTGATGGCATTTTTCCCCATGTCTTGAAAAGGACGTGGAAGGAGAGTGAAGAGGTTAGTCTGAGAATAGAATCAAGAAGCTGAGGATCAAGAAGTAAAAGAAAGTGTCTCTAATGATCCTTCTATTAAAATGTTTCTCTTCGTTACTGAATAGCCATGACTTAAGCTGGGTGACTTGTCAGAGAAATGGATACTCGTTTGTGAAAATCTCTATTCCTTCCTGAAACTTAGGAACCAGCACCTTGGTCTTTTGGCACTACAGTAACAATTAGTTGGGCTTTAGGAATAATGGAATTGTCTTTTTCTTTCAGTTCTATCTGCTGGGAGTTTCCAAACCAAGGCTCAGGCAAGGGTGGCTATGGAGTGAAAGCTGGTCCCTGCTCCCAAGGTGGAAACGTGTGACTGCTCATCACACAATACAATGCCGAAAGGCAAAAGAGGCCAACATGCTTCAAGCCTCTCATGGAGCTCTGGTAACCTAGCCATTTCACCTCTTGTTTTCATTGCACTGACCATTCAGTTTCAACATCTGAATGTTGGTTGGAGGGGACATAGTCAAACCATAGCACAAGGAAACCACAAAAAAAAAAAGGCTCATCAGAGATCTGTGAAGATCCTTGTATGATATTACAACCACCACCACCTCTCTCTCTCTCTCTCTCTCTCTCTCTCTCTCTCTCTCTCTCTCTCTCTCTCTCTGTGTGTGTGTGTGTGTGTGTGTGTGTGTGTGTGTTATGGTTTGTATATGTTCTGGCCAGGGAGTAGCACTATTAGAAGGTGTGGCCCTGTTGGAGTAAGTGTGTCCTTGTTGGAGTAGATGTGTCATTGTGGGTGTGGGTTTTAATACCCTAGTCCTAGCTGCCTGCAAGTGAGTATTTGGCTAGCAGCCTTCAGATGAAGATATAGAACTCTCAGCCCCTCCAGCACCAAGCCTGCCTGGATGCTGCCATGTTCCTGCCTTGATGATAATGGACTAAACCTCTGAATGTGTAAGCCAGCCCCAAGTAAATGTTGTCCTTTATAAAGACTTGCTTTAGCTACAGTGTCTGTTCACAGCAGTAAAATACTAAGTCTATATATATATATATATATATATATGTATGTATATATATATGTGTGTGTGTGTGATATATATATATATATATATATATATTCCTTGCTCTGTTTCTGTGTATGTGTCTTTCTCTCATTCTGTCTCTGTCTATGTGTCTTTCTGTCTGTCTGTCTCTCTCTCTCACAAACACACACACACAGAGATGGAGAGAGAGAGAGAGACAGAGACAGAGACAAAGAGACACACACAAAACCAAAATGATGGATGGATGTATATTACCTCAACAACTTATAGGCATCTATGATTCCGATATTTATATTCATTCGTTGCCACATGATCTCTTCAAATACATGTTGAGGGAGTTACGTATCAGCATTACACCATGAACATTATCAAGGGTGGAAGATCAAACATGATCTTTAAGTATCTTTCAACAAATGCATTTGAAAAAAATAGAGCTAATATTTTTTTGAAGTTTTCTATGCCAAGCTGTGTGGTACCTGTTTTCACTTCATTAATTACCTCCAGAGCCTCCTGATGCAGGATCTGTCCCCATTTGTCACTTGAGATAAAGTGAGCTTCAGATAAGGCAAGTAACTTAGGAATTTGCCCATGATTACAGCCACAATGGCAGAACTACTGCTACCACTAGCGATAGGAATTCGCATCCATGAAGTACCTACTGTATACTTGGCAAATGTGTGAAGCACCGTATACAGACTCCTATGTACTTCATGCTCACTATCAGAACAAGAAGATACCTTTAATCCAGCAGTTCAGAAGCAGAAGCAGGATCTGTGGAAGTTTGGGCTAGCCAGGTCTTCATAGCAAGTTCCAGGCTAGCCAAGGCTAAATAGGAATACAGTGTCTTAAAATAAAAAAAAAATTAAAAAGGTAACAACTAGCACTAGATATCACAATAGGATATCATGATGATAATCTCCCTAGTCAGAGGATGCTAATGGAAAAAATATTTCAGAGCTATAGTCCTGACAACAAATCAAACTTCTTCCATAAGTTCTCATATCTTTGTATTCCTATCTACAAAGTGTACTCTAAGGTCACAAAATTGCCTGATAAGCAGGGCTCCATTCAAGTGCAACCGCATAGTTTGCCACCTGATGCTCAAGTAAGTGGCTATTAATCATGTGTCCCAGAGCAATGCCTTCCAACCCCGGACACTGTATTTCATTAAACACTGTGATCGCAGGAATTAAAGTCATTTACTATTGTCTTAAATACTGTGCTAGAGACGGTGTGCTGTGGCTAGCCAGTAACTTTTTATTGATAGACATTCTGTATAATACAAGTGCTTCAGAAGCTGGCACAGGACAGCAATTGATGCCCCGTCTGGGTACACATTTGGAAAGAATCACGAAGATTTCTTTCTGCCACTATGGTTCTGCACCGTACTGATAGGGGTTTGCATTTGTCCAAAAACTGTTGTTTTGCTCACCATGATGACTTTGCATTAATTTTGTCTTGGTCTGAGCTTACATGCTCTTGCAGTTGCTACTCCACCACCTGCTGGTTGTTTTACCACACGGACATTAAAAGAAACTGTCATGCAGAAAATCTAATAAAAATATGTAGCAGTGAGGGATGAAGAATTGTGGGTAACCACTAGAAAGTTCCAGATGCCAGGGAATCAAGAGGCTTCCAGGACCCAGCTGGGATGACTTTGGCAGAAATACACAACAAAGAGGAGAGAGAACCTACAGAGACCACCTTTAGTAGATAGGCATGGCCCCCAGTTGAGGATTGGGGCCACCCACCCATCTCAAAATTGTTAACCCAGAAATGTTCCTATCCAAAGGAAAGACAGTAACAAAAACTGGAACAGAGACTGAGGAAAGATCATCCAGAGACTGCCCCACCTAGGGATCCATCCCATCGGCAGATACCAAACTCAGACACTATGGCTGATGGTAAGAAGCGCTTGCTGACAGGAGCCTGGTATAGCTGTTCCCTGAGAGGTTCTATCAGCATCTGACCAATACAGATGTAGATACCCACAGCCAAACATCAGACTAAGTCCAGGGACCCCAATAGAAGAGCTAGGAGAAGGACTGAAGGAGCTGAAGGGATTGCAACCCCATAAGAAGAACAATATCAACTAACCAGACCCCCCAGAACTCCCAGAGACTAAACCACCTACCAATAAGTATACATGGAGGGATCCATGGCTCCAGATACCTATGTAGCAGAGGATGGCCCTATCTGACAACAATGTAAGGGGAGACCCTTGGTTCTATGGAGGTTTGGTGCCCTCGCCTAGGGAGATGCTAGAGTGGTGAGGCTGAAGTGGGTGTATGTGTGGAGGAGCACCCTCATAGAGGCAAAGGGGAGGGATGGGAGGGAGGAGGTTGTGAAGGGGTAACTGGGAAGGGGGATATCATTTAAAATGTAAATAAATAAAATGATTAATAAAAAAGGAAACTGTCCTGATACTCTGTTCTTCTTAGATAAAATGGGTATAAAAATATTTAATATATCTAATTACTATACGGAGTGACTCAGATAAGAAATGTGCAGTCCCTGGCTCAGCAGCTAGAATTAACTAGTACTCAATATATGCAGCTTCTGTCCCCTGGGGAAGAACTGTCTATTAAGCGTTTTCTTTACTTGGTTCATCCTTTCATTCCATTGTTTCTATAACCTAAGAAGCTCAAACGATCCATATAGTATCTGTCCTTCAAACTGAATTTCTTTCCCAACAGGAAGTTGTGTCAGTATGACGCCAAGATGGCATTTGACTCAGAATTTGACTCCTATTCTTGGAGGAGTTACCTGAAGGACAAATCCATCATTCCAAATTTATATGAAAAAAAATTTTAATGCAAATAATTTTCGCACAAAATAGAAAGTGATACATGCTGTAAAACAAACAAGCAAGCAAGCAAACAAACAAACAAACAAACGCTTTTCAGTATGGATTTAGTGTATACCGTCTGTTGGCAGCTTACAAAAACAGGAGCGCCAGACTCAGGTTTGTGGCCCAGGTGAGTCCTTGTGAACTCATTACTAAGTCGAGCTCTCTCGGCTCTCGGCATCCCTCAGTGTGGAATGAGGAGTGATAAAGCCGGTCTCAGAGTGTGGTTGCAAGGACTAGACGAAACAATTTATGTAAAGCTCTCTCCCCGTGGTCAATTACCTTCCCTGGCTTGAATCTACACCCCTATGGGTTTAATTAAAGCTCTGGCTTTAATTCTCAGTGAACAAAAACTTTGAACCTGGATTGTCAAAAGGAACCAAGAACTTTTTTAAGACAAAATATTTTAAAAAACGGAATGTCATAACAATGTGCTTGGAAGAAAGGTACGAACGAGCATTCATTTTAAACTCTTGGGCTCATTTTCCGCTTAAATTCAGATGACGCTGATTTCTCAGGACGCGGCACTATGCTGCCATCTAGTGGTCCTTTAGAACCTCCCAAAAGTTTTTCTAATTTAAAAAAAAAAAAAACCCCCACTGATACAAGTCTCAATTGGCAACAAAGTACCAACTTCCTCCAGCACAGCAACAAAGTTACTGCAAATTCTCTTCAGTCATGTGACCACCTGCAATCCAGAGTCTACCGAGGTATATAGTCCCAGTCATTCTGTCTTAGACGTCCAAAAACCTCGGGAATGAAAATTGTTCAGTTTCCCAGGAAAAAAGAACCACTTTCCTCGGGGAAGGCAGGAAGAATGGTCCATGAATCAATGATGGACCTGACATAGGACCAAAAGGGAGGAGAGCCCAGAACTGAGTCGGTTCCTGGAATAGCTAGCCGAAGGAGGATAAAAGAAAAAAAAATAGAGCTGAATCAGTTCTTAAAACTCTTCAAGGCCTCATGGAAAATAATAGAACTAACATAGCAAGCAACCAAAATTATAATAATGTCACTGCTGCACTTCTAACCAATCATGTTAGAGGTTACCTAACCCTTCTAGAAAATTCCCGTATCCCTGCATTGAAAGGTGGCCTCCTCTCTGGTCGTCATTTTGATGAATAGTTGATGAATCAACTGTGTGCTGCTTGTTTCTGCAGAATATCTGAGTCTGGGGTCTTCCTCCAGCGATTCTTGGACCCTAACGGTCAAATCCTTCTGTCAGCTAGTTATACTGCGAAAAAGTAGTCTAGTTAAGTCACAAAGGGGTTTGTTGAACATCTATACCTCAAAGTCATTCCATGGGGATTAGCGTTTTGATTTGATTTCATTTAGAGCCTATTTCCATTTGCATCCTGTTTTATTCTATACTTAATGAAGGAGACAGGTCCTTAAAGCAATCTCTCAAACTTTTATGTACATCCAAGTATTCTGGATAGCTTTCTAAGGATCAGAACACTGGACTGCGTGGTTATGCTTTATGAAATGCGACGTTCTAATGAGTCTTGGGTGATGGATGATGGTGGTTCATGGTGAAAATCTGAGTACCAATGTTATCACTTCACTGCCCTCAGGACCTAGTTCAAACATGCCTTGTAAGAGTCTTTATAATTTAAAAAAAAAAAGAGTCTTTATAATTTATTCCCTCCTCATGTCCACTCGCCCACTACAAGTGGGCAAACCTGTTCTTCATTCATTGTGTTCTTGCTAGCATGTGATTTCAGAAGTCTTGTCTTGCAGATTGTGGAGCCCAGTCCAAATGGACAAATCTATACAATTCCCATAGCTAAGACTGAAGAAACACTAAAAAGAGGGAGGTTTTGTTTTATTTGGGGGGGGGGGTGCTGTTTGGTTGGTTGGCTGGGGTTTTTTGTTTTGTTTTGTTGTTTGTTTGTTTGTCTCTTTATGTAGTTCTTTCTGTCCTAGAATTGGCTATATAGGCCAGACTGGCCTTGAACTCACAGAGATCCTCCTACCTCTGCCTCCAGAATGCTAAATTTAATGGTGTGTGCCACCACACCCTGCAAGCGGGTAGGGAGATTTTAAGAGCCAGAAGATGAGGGAGTTTGCTGGAAAATTGTGTCCTAGTAATGCCAGAAACTACATCCATAAAGTCTTACCAACATTACTGCCCAAACATGACCTGAACAAGAACAACACCAAAAGATATGCGAAAGGGAACCAGAAATGCCAATGAGGTCTCAACCCTAAGAAAACAACTGTAGGCAACAAAGAATGCTGAGAATGGGAGAAATCGTTTTCTTCAGAGAAGAGCACACAAACTGGTGGTCAGACCCAAAACCATAAATATGAGTAACATACAGACTGAGCAAGTTATATTTAAGAGTATGAGTGTAAACACATATATAATAGCAATTAATGAAAAACAATGACATGAATTTGAAAAAAGATCAGGGAGGGTTGTGGGTGGCTTGGGAGGGATAAAAGTGTTTGGTTGGAATCTCTGTTGGCCCCCAGCATAAGCTTAATAACCTAATTCTTCCCCCAACCACTGTCAGCAAGAAAAACTTTCGGGCTAACGTGTCACCTCTCCCTGTCTCCATATTTCCCATTACCTACCCATGAGTGATTGCCCAGACGTGCAACTTTTTTACCTTATATGTACATAATCCCAGCTCCGAACACACACTTCATCACTCTGCGATCAAGAAAACCAATAAAATCCCCTTGCTTTTAGCCCCAGAGTGTGTCTTCCCTAACCTCTACCTGTGGGGTCAGTGAAATTGCCTGGTAGCTGCCTCTTAATAAACCTGCCTTTATACTTTTGATTTGGCTTTAATCTGTTTACTTTGTCAGTGGAGAAAACTGTTAAGGCCTACGTAAAATGTTAAAGCCCAGGTATTAGTTACTTGGCTAGCTGTTACTAGGAAAGTTTCTAACACCAAGATTGATTACATATTCTGTTATGTTTTGAGCCCTTGGAAACCAATCACAATAAAAGTCAATAGAACCGTTTTTATAGTTACCCACAATAAACCTGGTCCTCAACCAATCACCCGACAGCACTTCCTACACCTGTGTATAAGCTTTTATGGTAAAAGCTGCCCCTGGGATGGACACCAACATAAGAGAGACACCTGCACCAATATAGGAAACTATTTGGGATAAGACTTCCATTTTGAGTAGTGGTCTAGTAAAGTTTAAGTTCCCAAGACCTCACTTGGGTAACTGACATCCTGGTTGGCAAATTGAGACATGAATGTTAGACAAGTTCCTACCCTGGTAAACAAGTTAGGACATGCATATTAGACAAGTTAAGTCCCCTGCCACAGTTGAATACCCCCATCCAATGGGAGCAGGATAAATGTACCACGAAGACATATTCCTTAGGATGTCCCCTATCCCTAAATCCTGATTGGTGAAATAACTTGGCACGGATGTTTGTAGATTTGGAGCTTAAAAACCCAATCTTAACTCTGAGTCATGGTTCAGTTCCTGAATCTGGACCATGACCCTGGTGGACCAGTCCTAGGGCATATGTTCAATAAACTATCCCTGTCTGACTGAGACTGGTGTCCGTGTGGTTTGTGATTATGGGGTTCAATTCCTGGACCCCAACAAAACCTGTTAGGAAGGGAGAAATTACGTCACTACATTGTAACCTAACAGATAGATAGATAGATAGATAGATAGATAGATAGATACATACATACATACATACATACATACATACATACATACATAGCTACAGATACATAGATAGATACTGAAAGAATAAAAAATGCAGCTAAGAAGTCAGAAGTTTAAAAAAGCCCTAAATACCTCAAATTCTAGACCCTGCCCTCTACCTGTAAGTAAATGGTCACATTTCTTGAGCCTGCTCTCCCAGGAACTAAAAAAAAAGGACTTAAGATAAGGCCCTTAGAGAACAATCTTGAGAAACTGGAAGCTCCTCCTTGTGACTTTTCACTGGTGTTCTCGACACTTTCCAATGACGCCATCCCTGTCCCCTTGGGTTGTGGTTTCTCCCTTTAAATACCCTTTCTCCCAGCCTCTCGGGGTCGAACTCCACTGCCCCTGTGTGGGACATGAGTCTCAACCCCAGTGCACTGGTTCCTATCAATAAACCTCATGTTTATTACAGCAAGGACGGTCTCACGTGAGTTCTTGGGGGGTCGCATCATCCTGAGACTTGAGTGAGGGTCTCCCCACTCTGGGGGTCTTTCAATACATAGATAGATAGATAGATAGATAGATAGATAGATAGATAGATAGATAGATAGATAGACAGACAGATACATAGATAGATACATACATACATACATACATACATACATAGAAAGATACATAGATAGATATATAGATACAGATACATAGATACATAGACAAATACATACATCATGGAAAGATACATAGATAGGTACAAAGATAGATATATAGGTACAGATATATAGATAGATACATAGACAGACAGACAGACAGACAGACAGACAGACAGACAGATCTGCTGTCCAGGAGAATAATAAAAGAGTTGGTGAAATAGTCTGTCTAACTGACAATGTTAGGATCTGCTTACCTCTAATATACTTTTTGAGAGGATAAACAGGAGATAAAAACAGAGATTAATATGATGAAGAACCACACAGAGCACCAAGCTTTAGTTCTCAAACCAGAATGGTAACTACCTCACACAACCCAATATTCATCTTATGCTCTTGTCCAGTAAACTTCCATTTTTAGTGCAAGCAACCAGACTGCTATGGAAAAAACATAAAATGTGTCCATTTCTAGAACTCTGGGAATGACATTTAAAGTGTCTCTTTGTCTTCCTCCCACACCAGTCCCAGCCATGAAATGCTTTCTCAATAGGTGTGTGTTTAATGAGGAAAATTCAAATGCCATTCACTCAGCTCTTAGTACAAGCCCAGCATGACTGTCACTGCCGATAGTCTTGTCACGTAGCTGCAGCATGATCACTCTTTGTAGGCTCCTGCATGATGGTGAAGTCCATTTCCTCTGTCTTCCTTCACACATTAATATTTTCATCATTCATCTGTTGCCTATTTTAATAATAATTTAAGAATGTGCTTAGAATAATGAGTTTCTTTGTCATATCATGCATAGATAGCATTATAATTTGCTCATATTTATCTCCATCACCTTCCCTTGTCCAACTTCTCCCTAAATGCTTGCTCCTCCCCACAAAAAAAATATATATATACATATATATATATTATAATATATATATTATGCTGTTTCAGAGCCTTTAAGAAGAGTTCATACTGATAATACCACAGCCACTTAGAAATGTTTCTATACAAATTTAAGCATCAATGACAAAAAAATATTAGAACATTCTTTTCATATTTCGATATTTGTGAATTTGGAACTATATGTACTTGGTCACATATGTATGTATGTATACTTTGCAAAGTTCTGCATAGAAAACTTGCCTCAGTTAACAATAATGAAAGTATATTATTTTCAAACAGAACTAGCTCCTAAGTTGTTTGTTGGGGTACGTGTGTTTGCCAACCTAGCATCTGACCATTATTGAATGAGCTGTGTAAATAATTCTCCCACAGGTGCCTGAAATATCCACCACTTTGACATTCATTTCTTTAGAATTCACAGTTACTTTTCTAAAAATTCATAATTACCACCGAGGTGTGTAACAGATTGTGTGTTGTCTAAAAATAAGCACTGACGTATTCATGGGTCTCACATTCTGTTCAGGAACCTTGCCACTCACATAAACAAGAGTAGCCACTATCGCCTCCCTTTGAACTAGGCTGTGACTAACTGCCTCATCAGTAGAGAACAGAAGACCATATGCTACATTCAAGGCTAGTTCACAAAGCACATTGTAGCATCAGCCCTGGTCACATCAGTCTGAATGACAGGCCAGTATGATAGCCAAACAGCCATGTTGAAAGGTCACGGCAAGCACTCTGTTCAATGTGGAGGTTCCACAGAAAGCCAGAATCAAGGACATGTAACATAAGTGAGTGGGTGAGCCTTCTGAGAACTGTAACAGTGCTAATTAAAGAGGAGGTCATGAATTTGAGAGGGAGTGGGGGGCAGATGTGGAAGGAGTTGGAAAGGGGAAGGAGAGTTGGAAATTATGTAATACCTTACTCATGTATAAAATTCAAAAAATAGTTAATTAAAAAATTTTTAAATAGAAGGAAAAACTAAAATCAAAACAAGGAGAGATCAGCATTTGTGTCAGTAAGGGGCTGACACATGGATCTTCACTTAGGGAGCAGGACAGAGTTGGAAGATTGGGTGTAGGGATAGCAGGGGGGAGAGAATGGAAATTGGCAGTGGGGGTGGCAATCTCTAGGTTCCAGAGACCTAGGATGGGGCAGATACCCCAGGGAGTCTATGGGGCAACAATAGTTGAGACTCTAGCAGTGGGGGAATGGATCTTGAAGAGACCACTTCCTATAGCCAGGCAGGGCCTCCAGTGGAGGGTTAGGGACAGCAACCTACACAAAGCCTTCAATCCAAAATGTTTCCTGCCTACAAGATGTGCGGGGACAAAGAAAGAGCAGTGACAGAGGGCATAGCCAACCAATGGCTGGCCCAAATTAGAACCCATCCCATGGACAAGAACTAATCCCTGACACTATTAATAATACTCTGTTGTTATACCTGAAGGCAGGAGCCTAGCATAACTGTCCCTTGTTAGGCTCCACCCAGCAGCCAATGGAAAGAGATGCAGAGATCCACAGCCAAATATTAGACGGATATCCAGGAGTCTTTTGGAAGAGTTGGGGAAAGGATTGAAGGTCTCAAAAAGGACAGGCGCTCTACAGGAAGACCAACAGGATCAACTAACCTGTACCCTTGGGGACTCCCAGAGACTGCACCACCAACCAAAGAGTGAACACAGGTTGGACCTAGGCCCCCTGCACATATGTAGCAGATATGCAGCTTGGTCTTCATGTGAGACCCCCAACAACTAGAGCAGGGGCTGTCCATGAGTCTGTTGCTTGCCTTTGAATCCCATTTCCCTAACTGGAATGCCTTGTCTGGCCTCAGTGAGAAAAGATGTGCTTAGTCTTTCAGTGACTTGATATGCAGGTGAAATGGTGTGTGTGTGTGTGTGTGTGTGTGTGTGTGTGTGTGTGTGTGTGTGTGTGAGAGAGAGAGAGAGAGAGAGAGAGAGAGAGAGAGAGAGAGAGAGAGAGAGAGAGAGAGACCCAGAGGGGGCCTCTCCCTTCTCAGAGGAGAAAGGGAGAAGGGAATGAGAAATGATCTGCATGAGAGGGTACTGGGAAGAGAGGGAGGGCTGATATTACAATATAAAGTGAATAAATAAAATTTTAAAAAAGAATCCTATTACTAAAGGTGATTCTGTTTAAGGAAATGACATTATTACAAAAGACTAAATAAAATGTAAAAGAAATATACAAACCGTAAAACAAATACTGAAGTGATGTCACTGGAACAGTAAAATTTTATTTCTACATTGCATTTATAATAATAAAGCATTAGGAGCTACACACTATTTTTATATGGGGTCCTAAAGAGCTTATTGAAGTCTTTACACTGTGGGAGACACTGACAGAATAGTGGTATATATCAGTTAGTCAACGTTGGTAGGACCTTGTCTTCACCTTTAAGGATAGCATTCTCTTCTGCATCTCTGCCCATGTTTCTTGATCTTTTCGACCCTCCTTCTCCCAGGTCATTCCCCTTGCTTCCTGTCCAAACCTTTTGAATTATTCCCACATAACTTCAATAACAGCTTATGTGTTACCAGTTCTCAAGCTCTCTGTCCCAGTCCTCCTGGCTTTCCTAAACTTCCTGCTCACCTGCATCCTGCTACCATGTGGGTAGCTCCTTTGCAGGCACTTGAACTAACAAATAATTTAATTTTCAGCCATGTCTGTTTAGTTCCTTGGTTCAAATTTCATTATATTTTATTCTATAAAAAGAAAAACAGAAGATCTTCACCTACAAGTCCCGTGGGCATCATTCCTTCTGCTGAGGGATACACGGATGAAACAAATAGAAGCAGAGGAAGAGGGAGAAAAGAAAGAATAAAGGAAAGAAGGGAAGAAGAAAGGGATTGAGGAGAGACAGGGCAAAGGGACTGAGAGACTATGGGGACTGGAGAGAGAGCTCAGCAGTTAAGAGCTCTTGCTTCTCTTTGAAAGGATCTGAGAGGGGTTGGGGATTTAGCTCAGTGGTAGAGCGCTTGCCTAGGAAGCGCAAGGCCCTGGGTTCGGTCCCCAGCTCCGAAAAAAAGAACAAAAAAGACAAAAGAAAAAAGAAAGAAAGGATCTGAGGTTTCCCAGCACCCACCCCCCATGAGGCAATAAACAACTGCTTGTAACCCCAGTTCCAGGAGATCCATCTGAAGGTCTTTTCTGCCACTTGTATTCACCTAAGTACAGACGTGCACACGTGCACATAATTTCAAAAGTCTTTAAAAGCTAAGAGGCAAGGGAGGGAGAGAAGTGGAAGAAGAGAGGGGAAGGAGGATGGGCAAGCTCTGTATTCTTAGGCATTGATTGCCTCTTGCTCTTGAACATAGAAGCTCCTGGTTATTGGCTCTGGACTCCATTCTTACAGCAGATACTCCTTGTTTCTCCGGTTCTCAGACCTTAAGATATAGACTGAGGCACTGCCTGCTTTCTCACTTCTCCAGCCTGCAGACAGCAAACTGCAGGACTTTGTAGACCGTGTGACAGCTATTTCCCTGACAAACACAGAGTTGCAATTATAAAGGAAAAAAAAATGTGCATTTGCACATTTGTGTATGGAGAAAAATATTCTGATGATTTCACACAAGAAAAATCAGTATAATAAACTCGGGTGTTGCAAGATGTCAGAAAAACAAAAAAAGATCAGTTGCATATCAAGATGCAACAAATAATCCAAAAGGAAATGAAGAAAGGAATTCTATTTATAATAGTATCTGAGTGAATAAAACAGGGGCTGGAGAGAGAGCGCAGCGGTTAAGAGCTCAGGCTGCCCTTGCAGAAGAAGGAAGCTTTGTTGCAGCATCCATGCCAAATGGTTCACTATGGTGGCCCATGACTCTAGCTCTGTGGGATTGGATACCCAGTTTTGGCATCCCTGGGCACTGCACTCAAGTAATGTGGAAGCACATACATCACACAAATAAAAAAAACACACAAATATTTTTAAAATGTATACGCATACGAAATTTGTGTGTAAATGTGGTGTAACTAATAATGAAAAATAGAATGTGAATGCAGGATGTGGTGCTGTGTGCAACAGGATTTTAAAAGAATGAAATGGGCTCTCTGCTCCTCCCTGTTCCAGAGACAGCCGCATCTTCTCGTGCGTCATCTCATAGACAAGATGGTGAAGGTCAGTGTGAACGGATTTGGCCGTATTGGGCACCTGGTTACCAGGGCTACCTTCTCTTCTGGCAAAGTGGAGATTGTTGCCGTCAACGACCCCTTCAATGACCTCAACTACATGGTCTAGATGTTCCAGTATGACTCTACCCATGGCAAGTTCCACGGCACAGGCAAGGCTGAGAATGGGAAGCTTGTCATCAACCGGAAGCCCATCACCATCTTCCAGGAGCGGGATCCCGCTAACATCAAATGGGGTGACGCTGGTGCTGAGTATGTCGTGGAGTCTACTGGCGTCTTCACCACCACGGAGAAGGCTGGGGCTCACCTGAAGGGTGGGGCCAGAAGGGTCATCATCTCTGCCCCTTCTGCCGAAGCCTCCATGTTTGTGATGGGTGTGAACCACGAGAAATATGACAACTCCCTCAAGATTGTCAGCAATGCATCCTGCACCACCAACTGCTTAGCCCCCCTGGCCAAGGTCATCCATGACAACTTTGGCATCGTGGAAGGGCTCATGACCACAGTCCACGCCATCACTGCCACTCAGAAGACTGTGGATGGCCCCTCTGGAAAGCTGTGGCGTGATGGCCGTGGGGCAGCCCAGAACATCATCTCTGCATCCACTGGTGCTGCCAAGGCTGTGGGCAAGGTCATCCCAGAGCTGAACGGGAAACTGACTGGCATGGCCTTCCGTGTTCCTACGCCCAATGTATCCGTTGTGGATCTGACATGCTGCCTGGAGAAACCTGCCAAGTATAATGACATCAAGAAGGTGGTGAAGCAGGTGTCTGAGGGCCCACTAAAGGGCATCCTGGGCTACACTGAGGACCAGGTTGTCTCCTGCAACTTCAACAGCAACTCCTACTCTTCCACCTTTGATGCTGGGGCTGGCATTGCTCTCAATGACAACTTTGTAAAGCTCATTTCTTGGTATGACAATGAATATGGTTACAGCAACAGGGTGGTAGACCTCATGGCTTACATGGCCTCCAAGGAGTAAGAAACTGTGGACTACCCACCCCAGCCCAGCAAGGACACTGAAATCAAGAGAGAGGCCCTCAGTTGCTGAGGAGTCCCCATCCCAACTCAGCCCCCAACACTGAGCGTCTCCCTCACAATTCCATTCCAGACCCCATAATAACAGGAGGGACCTAGAGAGCCCTCCCTTCTCTCTTGAATACCATCAATAAAGTTCACTGCACCCTCAAAAAAAAAAAAAGAATGAAATGCTGATACACTATGGCATGAAGGAGCCGGATAAGCATTATTCTAAGTGAAGCAATCCAATAACAAAAGACTTCATATTATATGATCCCATTTATACTAACGTGCAGAACAGACAAACATACAGAGTCACGAGGTAGATTGTTGGTAGCCTCCATCTATGGGTCTGGAGGGATAAGTAATAGGAGTTGGGTTTCTCTGAATGGTGAGAGATGCCCCCAACTGAGCCTATGTAGGAATTCCACAGTTCTGAGAATATAGTAAAATCCACTGAATTGAACAGATAGGTAAGCGAAGCTTATACTATGTCAATTGAACTCTTTTTAAAAGATAATTTGAAAATCATAAATCAGTATGATCATTGAGAGTGGAGATATATATAGATATATATGTGTGTGTATAAATATTTATGGATATATATATAAGACTATATGTACATATATGTATATGTATATATGTATGTATATATATATATATACATATACATATATATAGTCGTGTATGGAAAGCACATTCAGGTAAGGGAAAGCCCAGCCAGAAAGACTCATGTGTCCATTGACTCAGTAAATTCTTTTCCGTTTTGACCTTCATCTCAAGAGAGAAGAAGACAAGTTGCACTGGGCACAGGTGTTTCCTCCAACTTTTTTCTTTTT